>NC_044366.1:23706856-23999825 GCF_007364275.1 Archocentrus centrarchus | reverse complement strand
TTACAAAGAATAGCACAGTTGTTTTCTTCTATCAGATGTGCTTCCTGTGGATTGAAACGACAAACATCATAAGAAGAAATCTCAGTTTGAGCCTCCTTATCTGTTTCTTTCATTCTGCAGTCCTCCCCTCTGTGTGTGGCAGCAATCCACGCAGGTGTGGTGTCCAATGCGGCAGGAGGGAATATCAGTGTGGTCAACAGCAAAGGCATCTCTCACTATGAGGGCACGCTGGCTAACAACGTCACTTCCACTGTGTAAGAGAGTCGGGCACCACAGAGCACACACTCTTTGCACCCTGCTCTTCTGCTTTGTTTACCCCTCATATTAAGTCATATGTTCTTGGTCCCTGTGTTAGAGAAGGTTTGCATTTATATGCAAATATAAGCTATTCTGAGAGTTTGCTTTGTTTGTTTACCTTGAGGGAAATAATTTTCTGTGTAAATTTTAAAACAAAGAGGAACGTGTAAGTGATAAATGCTTGATCATCTTTCTTCTCAGGGGAACTCGGTCAGACAGTCTCTTCACTTTCATGACCAGCGGTGAGTCATCCAGGCTCTTTGCTGTATTTTTTTTTTACAAAGAGGCATATTACCTCATATATTTGCTAGAAAAACATGAAGAAACACCCCTGCCATCTTCCCTCAAAGTATGACTCTGCATAATTCTTACTGAAAAGTATGTTTTTCATCTGTGATGCGGGGAAGTTTTTACCTTAACTTTGATGAATTCAGATAGAAATACCCTATAATATTAAAAAAAAAAAAATTAAATTAAATTTCAATAAATGTTTGCACACACTCTCCCATTTACTGTATATACATATTAAAAATGGGTCTTGCTGTGTCAAGTGACTGTTAATGCACCTTGACATTAAAATCAATGAATTAGCAAAACACAAGTTTACTTTTATTATGATGTAGTCCCAGTAAATGCACTTTGTGTGTCGACGAGCTTAGCACTTTCTTTGATCATTCATCAGATGTGCTTCTGTGGTAAAAGAGAAGAGCCAACGTGAGCTGTTAGGTGACAGGCTGCACATGTCAAACTGTCAGTTGCTCCAAAATGGGCCACAAAAAAACTCCCCAATGTTTATTCATTGCTGCCTTGTTTCTGTAATCTGTATTTTAAACAGCCTTTGGTCTTAGCATCAGTAACTACAGGTGTCAACAAATGAACTAGTGTTGGCATCTTGAAGATCACCTCTTTAATGTCTTGTGATCCAAGTCTTTTTTAAATTTATTAAACATTTAATGAAGCTAAGGGTCTGTTTGTGCTTTCAGGTTGCTATGGAACCCTGGGTTTAGCATCTGGTGGTGTTGCTGATACTCAGCTCAGTGCTTCGTCTGTGTTGGACTGGAGTAGCAGTGAGCACGGCGTGTGGGCACCATCAGGGGCACGGCTCAGAAAGGAGGGACTGCCCTGGGCCCTTCTCAGAGTGACCAGCAGCAGTGGCTGCAGGTGGATCTCAAGAAGGAGAAGCGGATCACAGGTACATATCCACATAAATAAAATTCTCAAAATATATTCGTACAATAAACAGAACAAGCATACATTACAGTTCCTGTCTTTAATTTAGGTGTTTTCTTACCTGTAAAATCTCATCATGCTGATGCTTGGCCAGCTGGTTCTCCACCTTTCTGACTGACATGCTTGAGTGGATGAAGCCTAATAACACTGACACCTTCCTTTACACAAACGTTATCCTCAGGATAAACTGCAACCACTTTGCTGACCTGAAGGTGGCCAAATGATAGATTTTCCAAACCTTTGTGACCAGTGGCTGCAAACTTTTCAGGAAATATCCAGAATAATTATCATCTCTGGCAGGTTTTGAGTTGATCAGTAAATAAAAGATTAATAATAAAAAATGCTTTTTCTGGTACATGCCATGCATTGCATTGCTTTGTAATATTTGCAGAAAGTGGTGTGCATGTCATAAATACAATAGCTCCTTCCAGACATACATTACTTTCCGTTAATCCAAAGGCATCTGAATGTGTGTGCTTCATGTTTGAAAGAGTCTGGATTTCACATTTGCGTAAAAACACATAATTCACATACAACACAGACAAAAAAGACACAAGAGCTCAGCCTTCGAAAACAAATGTGTTCCTCGCAAACCATTTACTGTACGTGGTGCTTGATACAGGACTGTGGTTTCCATGTAACTCAGTATCTGTTCTCATCTCTGATAAAATGGCAAACAGTAAATACAGGATGTAGTAAATGGGGAGTGATTCTGGACACAGCCGCAGTCTTAAGCTTTCAGTTGAGTCAGCTGTACGTCATCCTCCGGTTTCCTCTGTCCATCCATCCAGGAATCATCACCACTGGTTCTGCCCTCAGTGATGAAAAGTGCTACGTTTCAGCATACCGGGTCCTGTACAGTAACAACGGCAAGCAGTGGTCCAGCTACAAAGAATCAAATTCAACACAAGACAAGGTAATCAATAAGCCCTGCTCACCCACCCCCCCCCCCCCCCCCCTTCAAATTACTGCAAATGGACAAAAATGTCACTTTCAAAGTCTGCAGAGACACTTATATGGATTGTTACCAGAGCAGCTACTATTGACGAAGAGATGTTTATGGCAGGAAATGAGAGCAGTCAGTGGTTTGAGTTAAGTGCTGTGGTGGACAAGTCTGGACACTTGGGAATTAATAATGGATGGATATGGATTTAGTGGCAAAGTTCTTAGACTGAAACTACCGTCTACCAGCTCCTCTCTACTCGGATCCTCACAGTCTCGTATCATGTGGAAGAAAGTAATTATTAGCTTGCCAAGTTGGAAATAATCAGCTTAAAGTGCATTTGTCCACAAACTGAATTGTTCCAGCAGCTATTACTACAGGCCTACAGTTGGGTTAAAATCTCTGACGCAAATAAGAGGGTTTGTTGTTCTTTTCTGGTAGATTTTCCAAGGCAACAACAACTACGGGGACGAGGTGAGGAATAACTTCATTCCACCAGTTGTGGCCCGGTTTGTGAGGATCAGTCCCATCTCATGGTACAAGAGAATTGCACTCAAGTTGGAGCTGCTTGGCTGCCAAGTTCTTTCAGGTAAATGAAGTGTTTATTGGCAGATCAGCAAAGTGAGCAGAACAACAAAGTCTGTATTGTGCAAAAGTCTTGAGCTGCCCCTCATTTCTTTATATTTTGCATCCAAGGAGTCAGACTGTAATTTTTTTAAGTGGTTTGATCAACAATTCTCCAGACTTTCTGTAGGTCTTTCAAAGTTTTGCTTGTAACTGATCATTTTCAGTTTGTTTGCCATTTAACACTGACCTAGGCAGGTTGTTACTAGCAGCCTGTCACAAAAACACATCATTGCTTCCATTTCTTTAGTTGAATCTATAAAAAAATGAGAAGAAGAAGGCTGAGGTATGCCACATTACACAAGAACTGGACTGAAAATCAATGGCAGTGGGCCGTATGGAGTGATGAATCAAAATTTGAGATTTTTTTTTTTTTAAATTCAAATTGTTTTCAGTGTGTACAGAGGAGGTCAGGAGAGAGACAAACCAGTGAGGGTCTACAGCCATCTGTAAAACATGGTGGAAGCTCAGTCATTGTTTGAGGCCGCATTTCAGTGAGTGGTGTTGAGATCTTGTTAAAATTGTTGGAATTATGAACACAGAAAAGTACCATCAGATTTTGATCCACCACGCACTACCATCTAGAAACTGTCTGATTGGCAGTGGTTTCATTTTTCAGCATGACAATGATGCTAAACACACTGCCAATAGAAAAACACACATTGGAACACTATCAGTCATTGATTGGCCTCCCCAGAGCCCAAACCTCAGTATTATTGAAGCAGTGTGGGATCATGTTGACAGAGAACAGAACAAAAGGAAGAAACACCCAAAGAAGAGCTTTGAGTGTCCTTCAAGAAGCCTGGAGAACTATTCCTGAAGACTACTTAAAGAAATTAGAAGAAAGAGAATTCAGGCTGTGTTGAAGAATAAAGGTCGTCATTACAAATATTGACTTTCAAGCTTGTTAGATTTGTACAAATTTTTTTTTTGTTTGTTTGTTTTTTTGCTTTGTCATTGTATGCAATGAATGTTTGCACAATTTAATAACTAGCTGCACCGATTTTCTCAGGGTTGTTCAAACCTTTGCACAGTACTGTAATTTATTTATTTAATTATTTACTTATTTACAGACGGGCGAACAGAAATGAGGCCAAGGATGGTCTCTCCTCATCACACTCCAGCAGCTGCTGGTACAAAAACACCCACCTCACCTTGGCCTAACAACACCTCCCCCCGAACATCAGAAACACCACCATGCCTCCCCACACTGGTAAAGGTGCGCCCAAGTTTTAATTTTAAAAATTAGCATTTTTTTTCTTTTTTAAATCGTGAACGGCGATTTATTTTTTTTTTTTTTTTTTTTCCTTTTGTCATTTAATACTTATTATTGATTTAATTCTTCTTTTAGATGTGGCTCTGGCAGCAGTGCTGGTTCCTGTGTTAGTCATGGTCCTGACTCTCATCCTGATTGTGGGTTGTGCTTGCCACTGGAAGAACAGGTATTTATCTTCTCATCCTTCAGTTTTTTTTAAAAATTTTATTTAAATCTTAGTTTTTATGTGTTCATCTGTGGCGGGCGGGTGGCATCCATTGAAGTGTCGCTCAATAACTCAAGAACCATTCAGCCTACACTTAGCTGATGACCCAAGCAAGGTTGGGATTGTGTATGGGGTCACTGGGGTCAAGGTCATATGTCTTTTTAAAGTTTTTTTTTTTTTCATGTCCACTTTATATCTAAGAAATGGTTTGAAGTATTTTGCATGATTATTCTCCATATCAAGACATTATGCAGAGATCAAATCCTGGAGGTCATGGTCACAAAATTAAATCGTTGTTTTCAGCGAACAGAGTTAATACAGTGCGTAATTTGCCTCGCTAAGTGGAGCCCTCGTTTTTTTTACTTTACTCTTCTCTGTCAGGAAAAAGACCTCTGAAGGAACAGTATGATCTTCCTCACTGGGATAGCACAGGTACGTCATCGCCCCGGCAGCACAGCTCGGTTTGTCTGGATGTGTTTTGTGAATTTACTGCAGCAACTCTGTGCATTGGTTGTAGACTGGTGGAAAAGCATGAAGCAGCTGCTGCCCTCCAAGATGGTGGAGACTGAGGATTCAGTGCGATACAGCAGCAGTGAAGTCAGCCGTCTAACGGGAAGAGGTGTCGTACCTGGACTACATGCTGAACCTGCAGGTAAATGCCGTTTAATGCAGTAGCTCCTGAAGTAACCGGGTATTCTTACTGCAGGATATCTGGTTGATCTGATTGCATTTAAAGTTATACTTGATTGTGTTAAAGCTTGAGTTGTGCTTGAGCTTCAGGGCACGAACTGATAGCCAGATATTCTCCTTCAGGATTTTCTGGTAGAGAGCAGAATTCATAGTTTCATCAAGTCGTCCAGTTCCTGAAGCAACAAATCAGCCCCAGCCCATCACACCACCACCATGTTTGACTGTTGGTATGATGTTCTGTTTATGAAATGCTGTGCTAGTTTAGGATGTAACGGGACTGAAATCTTCCAAAAAGTTCAGCTTTTGTTTCGTCAGGCCACAGAACATTTTCCCAAAAGTTTTGGGGATCATCAAGAAGTTCTTTGGCAAATGTGAGACGAGCTTTTGTGTTCTTTTTGGTCAATACTAGTTTTTGTCTTGGAACTTTGCATGGATGACATTTTTGCTCAGTCTCCTTATTACTGAATCATGAACTCTGATCTTAACTGAGGCAAGTGAGGCCTGCAGTTCTTTAGATGTTCTGAGTTTTTTGGGACGTCCCGGATGAGGCGTTGTGTTTTTGGAGTAATTTTGGTAGGCCAGCCACTCCTGGGAAGGTTCACCGCTATTCCGAGTCTTCTTTTTTGGGGATAATGGCTCTCACTGTAGTTATCTGGAGTCACAAAAATGGCTTTGTAACCCCTTCCAGACTGATAGATGTCAATGACTTTGTTTCTCAGCTTTTTTTAGATCGTGGCATGATGTGTTCCTTTTTGAGATCTTTTAGTCTGCTTCACTTTGTCCAACAGGTTCTATTTAAGTGATTTCTTGATTCAGCAGTTCTGGCAGTAATCAGGCCTAGGTGAGGGTAGTGAAATTGAACTCAGCTTTTCAAAAAATGTGGTTAATCACAGTTGATTCATGATTTAAGAAGGAGGGAGATAACTTTTTCACACAGGGCCAGGTAGGTTTGGATAGCCTTTTTCCCTTAATACATGAAATCCTCATTTAAAAAGAGACCTGTTGGTCTATAGAGCTCCACTGTCAGATTTTTACTTAGATTACTCAGATTTTACTATAGAAAGTACTTTTGCTTTAGGTCACCCATCATTGAGCTGATGCTTAGTTTTTTTTTGTTTTGTTTTGTTTTTCTAAATGTTGAAAATTTGAAAAAATAAAGTCAGAAATGGAAAATCTGTGGGGAACATTTTGTACACCTTTTCCTAATGAATGCTCAAACCAAGTTTCAGAAGAGTTGGCCAATAAAATAAGGAAAGGGTAGTGATTCAAGTTAAACATCAATGTTCAGTTTCCTTGAAAATTTCAATATAAAAAATAAAGAGAAAAAGAAATTCATCTGTAGTATTTTGTATAGATTTGCCCAATGACTACTTCAAATACATTTGAAAAGATTCGGCCACTAAATAAGGGAGAAGTTGAACATGAATACACTGTTTAACTTCGAAATCTCAAAAATTTGTAAAAATTTAAAAAGGCATTTTGTGTTCTGGTATTCTGGAACATTTCATGTAAACATGTAAGTGTAGCAAATATGGAGAAAAAAAAAAGAAATCAGGAGGGTGCAAATCCTTTTTCTTAGCAGCGGATAAATACACATCTGTGTGTGTTGCAGTGTTTTTATTTTCAAACAAATCCAGAATGTACTCAGACTTCCACTTCCTGTCTGTAGCAGCTCCAAACATACTCATTCCTGCTCAAGTCATGGCTGTTTACTGTATACTGACTGCACACATCCAACATCTGAATGGGATTTGTGTGACAGCCTCTAAATAAATTACTCTTCTTAACATGTGGAGCTCAGTTAATCAGTTAATTGTTGCTTTTGTTCTTTCTGTGGAATATTTAACAAAAAAAAAAAATGTATTTAATATCACACTCTTTACACATCTGGCCTGCTCCCACTTTTCCCTCCAACAAATTGTGGGATGTATTACATTTCCAATTAGTTGTCCACTAATTGCAGGGTTAGTGGTTCAATCCCCCACACCCACATAAAAATGTAAGCTATAGCCTTTTGTGTCAAAGAGATTGGACTTCTGGAAAACTTGGAAACAATCTGAAGAGGTAACCTGATATCTTTAAGATGCCCATGGTTATTAACATTTTTGTTTCGCTGTATGCTTCCCTTTCAGAATATGCCCAGCCACTGGTAAGCGGTGTAACAACATTAGGCCCACGGTCAACCTTTAAACCAGATGATGGACCCACCCCAAGATACTCTGATCCAGACCTGTACGATGCCCCCATCTCTCCAGACATATACCATGCCTATGCAGAGCCCCTGCCATCTTCAGGATCTGAATACGCTACACCCATTGTGGTTGACATGGGTTTGAACCAGCCCTCGACTTTATGTAATTTCGTGGGTCCTGGGCCCATGAATCCTGCACCACTGCATCCATGGACAGACAGTGGCCAGTCAGGGAGCACTGCATACGATAGACCCAAAAATTCCACTGGACATGCCACGCCCCCTGAGGATCTGACCTATCAGGTACCTCAGAAGCAGAGAAGCACTCAAAAGGCAACAGGACAAGGCTGAAGAGTTTGAATGCACATGGCCTTAATCTGCACCTCGCTACCAGCACGACCCAGAGGATAAAGACAGGGTTGCTGGAGGAGACGTGAACCTGTCAGCCCTTGAGTTTTGGGCTTGAGTCTTGAATGAACACTACCTTTGCTTTAGATTCATCCGGAGATGCCTGTGTTGCCTAATTGTTTCTGCATGGCCACAAACAGCTCGTGTAGAGTCCTATCACTGAAATCACAAAGATGAATGTGCTTGTGCCAGGCGTGAGTTGGAAATGGGTAAATGGAAAGAGGGGAGGATGAAAAGAAGAAAGCTGACTACTGTTTGATAAAGACTCTGTCCCTGTTCTGTGATTTTTATTTTTATTTTTTTAAAGGTCTTGCATCCTGTGAAACTGTGATTTCCATTCTGCCGTTGTCTGTTACACACTAAACTAGATTCAACTGAAAAGTACCCGACGATTCATCAAATCTGAGGGTTTTCATACTGAATTAACTGCATGTGGAGGAGTTCCTCCTTTGTAGAGAAACTCTTGCTTTCCATGGTACGTCTTATTTTGTTTAAAAGCATGACTTGAAATTGTGTATAGTTCTAGTAATTCCATTACTGCAATTCTGTTCAAACTCAAATGATTTATTAATATTTATTTTTTATTTCACATCCTGCTGATAAGGAGAGACTCTTTAATAATCTAACATCCTGCCACTCGGTGACAGCAAATCAAAGAATTGGGAAGGTGCACCGTTGTGGGCACCTCACTGACAATTAGCGGTTTTTGATCATCCCGTTTAGAGATGGAAAAGAAACTGACTGGGAGAATCAATCGAGTGAGCTTCCAAAAATCCTTTGAAAATACTTTTGTAGTATTGGAGACCAAACGTTGCCTTTTCTGATTCACAAGATCCGACTTTAACAATCGTGCCAACATCGCAAGTTTAACCAAATAAACGTTAGAGCAGTCTTAAGACTTTTTTTTTTTTTCCAACATTGTTGAATGATGCAAAAACAAACCAAAAAAAAAAAAAAAGGTAAAAGTAAAAAGCGGTAGATGAGTAAACATGTTACAGCTGTGATAACTTTATAGTTTGTGTGTTTAGATTGTGTTTGTGGATCATGGTGATTGTCTGGTGATGAAATGGGTGTTGTGACTTGTTCATTATTCGTTTATCTCTGTGCATCAATGTCTGTATGTGCGTAAAGCTGTCGTCATATTTCAGCCTTGTGGGTTTTTTGGACAATCTACAGCGTGGCTTGTGGTAGGGCGTCGTCTGTAGCACCGGTAGACCTGCATTCCTCTCCTTCACCTGTGGTACTGATCTGACTGGTAACAGAAAAGTAGGTGGAGGAGAAACACAGAACAAGCTGCTTAGTATCTTTTATAAGAACAGCAACCTCATCCAAAAGGTGTTGTTCTAACAGCTGTGCCACTGTCATGCTTTGATCATGCTCAGTAACCAGAGTTCTCCAGGTGCTCCCTGGTCACAGAAGGGTTGCGTTTATGTGGCTCTCACTGATTGTATATAGAAATAAAGAGTTTTTAAAAAGAAATTTTTGGAGTACTTGCATTTTTTTCAAAATATTTGCTAAATATTTGTCTTTTTTTTTTTTTTTTTAATAAAGGTGGCGCGGTGGTTAGCACTGCTGCCTCACAGTTAGAATAACAACAGAGGCCTGGGTTCGATTCCACCTTGGCCAAGGCCCCTCTCTCTGTGTGGAGTTTGCATGTTCTTTGTGTCTGCGTTGGTTTTCTCTGGGTACTCCGGATTCCTCCCACAGTCCAAAGACATGCACTTACTGGGGTTAGGTTAATTGGCCACTCTAAATTGCCCATAGGTGTGAATGTTTGTCTCTGTGTTAGCCCTGCGATAGGTTGGCGACCTGTACAGGGTGTACTCTGTGTCAGCTGGGACAGGCTCCAGCCCCCCCGCGACCCTGAACAGGATAAGCGGAAGTGAGTGGATGGATGGTCTGTTTTTACATGGGTGGTGGGTGTGGTACTGTGGTTGTCACCTCATGGCAAGAGTGGGTTTGAATCCAGCCTGGGGGCCTTTGTGGAGTTTGGATGCCCCCCCCCCGGGGTCTCTCTCTCCCATAGTCCGGACATGGTTAGGTTAATTGGTGATTCTAAAGTGAGTGTCGGTCTGCGTTAACCTTGTGACGGACTGGTGACCTGTCCAGAGCATACTCTGCCTCTTGCCCTATGACAGCTGGGACAGGCTCCACCCCTTGCATGACACTGAATTGGATAAACCGTGTGGGAGGGGCATGTGCTCCCTGGAGACAAAAAGTACCTTCTGTATGTTTTGCAGTTTTTGTCATAAACCAACTCTTGTTAACCTGCCTATGCTTATAGTCCTAAATAGTAACTTGGTGTATTAATAGACCAACACAGTGAA
Source organism: Archocentrus centrarchus (assembly GCF_007364275.1). Classification (NCBI taxonomy): domain Eukaryota; kingdom Metazoa; phylum Chordata; class Actinopteri; order Cichliformes; family Cichlidae; genus Archocentrus; species Archocentrus centrarchus. Next base: position 23,989,634 of record NC_044366.1, on the reverse strand, counting down.
CATGTTAATGTTAGTATTTAGCTAGGCTGTAGGTTCTTAGTATTGTTATGGAGCGATTTGAAGCATCTATAACAATGACACAGAAACAATACATAATGCAACAGCTTCACTGCAATCCTTTAATAAATTTTAAGAGGTGGCACTCTGAGTTTTTGTGTTCTAGGAAACACCAAGACATAAACTAAAATAAATGTTGGGTCTGTACCATTGTTAGTGTAATAATTTTAATAAATATATTTATAACATTTATTATATTTATACATAGCCCTGCAACAGACTGGTGACCTGTCCAGGGTGTACCTATGACAGCTCGGACAGACTCAGCCCCTCCACAACCCTGAATTGGGTATGTGAAAGAAAACGGATGGATGGCTATAGATAAATGAGTACATGAGAAAAAGTGGTCTTTATTATAAAAGTAAACTTCAGCAAGTAAAAATCAAGTAAACAAAGCTCAAAGATGAAAACACACCAGCTTTCACAGCAACATCACTATAAAACCTGTCACGCACGTGGATCTGAAAAATAAAGCTATTTTCCAGTTTTCATGCATGTGCTGCTGTAAAATTGCACACAATTAACATTCCATTTTAAACCATTTTCCTCATCCATCATTAACTCACATGAATGTTCTTGTCATTTAGGATTTGTTGTCCCTACAAAACAACTCCAAAGCAACCCAACAATTATAACTTAATCCGCTTGTTTTTTTCCCAGAATTCCTCTCCTCAGTTTCCCGGAGCACCTCTTTCCCTTCACTCCTTCATGTTCTTCCCACCTTTTCCAAACTTCCACCAGACCACCGTGAGGACGACAGCTATCAGAAGGATCAGGCTGCTGGTTACGAGGTAAGCGATAGGCAGGAAATGGTTCTGACCTCCAAACCAGGTCACCGTTGTCAGCACCACTTCCTTTCTGCCTCGGAAGTACTGCACAGGAAAGTCTGAACAAGCAGGAGGTCAAGGCCAAAAATATCTGATCAAAGAGAAGCTCGAAGGAAAACAGCCAGCCTGTAGTCTTAAAATAGCCCCTGTCCCACATGTGTGTTAAAATCCTGAAAAACAGCAGAAAGGCCAAATGGATAGAAGGCAACATGCATTAGGGACAGTTAAGACAACTGCAGTGAAAGGATACTGTAGGATATCCGGATGCTGTAATTCCCTGCTGGAAGCCCATTCATGAAGGGCTTGGTGATTCGGTGTAAGATTCCATAGAGCTTCTTGAAGTTGGGGAAAGCCGCCTCCCTCATCCATACAATCAGGTCGTCATTGACGAAACCGTTGTTCATTGGATCAGAGGGATCAAGCTCATACACGGGCTTCTGCCAGTACAGAGGTGGTGCCGTTCCTGTGGAGAAAGCATTTAAAACACGACGCATGGCCAGAAAACTTGTATCACAAATCAGATAAATGATTTCTGAAATACGGGGAAAAAAGACGTTTGTTCTTTACCTTCAAAGGCTTGTTCTAGAGTCAGGTTGTCAGTCGGAGGGTTGCGAAACTTGATGTATTTGTCCGTGTACCACGAGAGGCCTTCTCGTAACAGAGGAGCCCAAACTATATCTCCACTGGACTGATGATACATCAGGGTGAAGGAGTCTGGGAGAACGCATAACAGTTAAGAGGGACAGGAAGGGAAAAGGAAGGATGTGGTAACTGACGGTGTATGTTTTGAATAGTGTTTACCATTGAAGATGCTGTTGGCCACAGCGCCACAAGGAGCAATGGGGTGTCCGCTGGGATCTTTCATAAATGGCTCGCAATATGTACTTGGGTTCTAGGAAAGATTTGACATTTAATCAAGTACTCAAGTAAAATGCAAGAAACTGTATTTTGTATTTACTTGGGTCATCTCTGTCGAATATTAAAATTTGTTTGATGATCTGAAACGTCCAAGTGTAACAAATATGCAAAAAAAACCCCCCAAAAACCAACAACTAGGAAATCAGGAAGGGGCAAATACTCTTTCACAGCACTGAGTGTCAGCATGTCTGCTGAAATGGTGAAGATACCTTTAACTTGTTCTTCCTGCCAACCATCTGTCCATCATCTCTGGAGTCCATGTACCTGCGAAGGTTCTGATGAAAGTTTCGGAGTCCATAGTAGAAAAAGACGTCTCCCTGACACACACACACACACACACACACACACACACACACACACACACACACACACACACACACACAAAGAGGATCCACATCAAAAACTGAGTATAGAACCACAAATCCTAAGCTGAATTTAAGCTTTAAGCTTCAAAGCATGGACAACAAATGAAAGCAGTGACAGTGGGGCATGTTAGATACACTGTGAGAAAGTAATAATCTTTACATGAGACCCACTTCCAAGCTGTTTCAGAGCTTTGTGCCACACCATGTGCCACTGAGGTCTCCAGAGTAAGCTTCTAAGTGGCCCCTCAAGTCAGGATTATGTTGTCACATTGTGTTGAGAGGTTCTTACCTTAAATGCTTTTTCAATCCTGAACTTCACTGTGCAGGTGCAGGTCTGGGCTGCGTTGCTCACATTTTTACGCATTTCAAAACACTTACTGCAGGTCTCGGCCTCCGTGTAGTCCAGCTGAAAAGACAACAAAGAAGAGAGAGGAAAAGAGCAGATAATGAACTTGCTGTTGAACTTTTTCCAAACACAACCTTGGACCTTTCCTCACTTTGTCACACCCTTTTTTTTTTTATTGCACACAAAGGCACTGAGGCCTTTCCTCTCTATCTGACACAAACACATTGTGCTTTTACACCAACAAACTCAAAGTGAGCATTTAGAAGCAAATGTGGTTTTCACTCACCTTCATTTCCTGTGTGCTCTGTACAGTAAGAAGCAGCCACACTCCCAACAGCAGACATATCAAAGCCATGAAGTAGAAGAAAGGCAGCACAGTATTAGCAGTTAGCATAGGAGACCAGGCAGGTAACCGCTGCTGTTTGAAAGCTGAGTTGTCTGGCCTCCGAGCCAAGGGCCCCGACTTGCCTTTTGCTTTCCCCATGAGAGGGAGCTTCGGCTGCAGTCACAAAAAAGAACTTGACTGACAGCTGGAGACTCAAAGTGTGTGTAAAGCAGCGCCGCTCTGACTTCCTGTTTTTTATTTCAGCGATATCTCCCTGCGCACACAGACACACAAAAAATACACACACACACACACAACCACTCTGCTTACCAAGAGATTTTCCCAGCAGGCTTTGCTGGGTGGAGGCGACCGTTGTGGCCTGTTACTTATTAACTGCAATCCTCTACTTAACTACCTATTTCTGTTAGCTCCATTTTATTACAAGATTGTGTGCTTCCTACCTACAACACACACACACACACACACACACACACACACACACGGTCGTACAGAACAGCATTTTATGTCTTCATTTGCTGTGGGAGCTATCGGGTTGGTTCTGGGCCCCTTCGTGTTGCTTTAAAATGCTTTATCTGTAGGATGCTGAGCGGGGCTCCCCGGTGGGCAAGTAAACTCATGACCTCACACTGTCAGTAGGAGGGACTTTCCAAATGTCCGAGTAAACAAAATAAAGGATGTGGCTTTAATTATGAGTCTGTTTATTCATTCATCACACTCCCCGACATTGTGTTGGTCACACAAGTGAACAAACAATACCGTACATTTCCCACAGGCTCTGGAAATATTAAAAGCACAGGGCAGGGTCAACACGAGGAAAGACAAAGACGAGACCCCACAGCTATAACTTCATCTCTTTAAACAACAAGCAGTCAATTAAAATAATCCAATTTTGACTTTGTCTTCTTTACAGCGAGCCAAGACGCCACTCTCCAACAGCTTCATAAGATCCTGTTTGATCTGAAAGAAAGAGGCAAATATGAAGTGAAATTAGAAAGGTAAGGGTGGGGGGGGCTAAAAGATCCTCTCAAAACATGTTTTGTGGCATGCAAAGTACTTAAATGTTATTTTTTATGCAAAAAGGTTAAATATTAACACCTAGCTCTTTCTCACTCAGAAGGAAACCTGACTACAAAGGTATACATAGTTTATCACATAAACATTAACATAAGATTGTTGGGGTCGTCCCTTTAATATTGTAGGGTCTTTATTCTACAATACAAAGTGCCTTGAGGAGACAGCTGCTGATTTGGTGCTGTATAAATGAAACTGAATTGAAATCTAATGTCTTATTCTTATAAGTCTTAGTTTTTATAACATTTGGGGGAAAAAGTTGGTGTTCGCATTGGAACACAGTCTGGATAAAACATCAAATGGCTCAAAACTGTATGTGAAAATGAGGTGAGGAGGCAGGAAAGAGGCAAACTCATTTGTGCAACTCTACGCCAACCAAGAGGAAAAGCATTTGTTGTAAAGTCCATGTTGTCATCAGGCATTAGCATACAGATACATATACACATCATACTGTTATATATAGTTATTTTCTATGTTGTTCTTTTTGTTTTTTTCACCCAAGGCAATTTTATGTTATGTAAACATGGCTGACAATTACTGACAATTACTCATACACATTTGCAGCCACTGTACGGCTGTATCTGCTGTGTCTGTGTCAGTCCGAGGAGCTGCATTAGTCTTACTTGGTGAATGCTGCACACTTACAGATTGCTGAGCTGGCTAATTTGGCAGATTATCAGGTTTCCTGCGTGATCAGGGTCCACGGCCATCGCTCTGAGAGCAGATGGTTTACAGTCTATCGGGAGAGCATCTAACATTTTCCCTCTTTAATGCTTCTTTCACTTTCTACTTGAGGGTGTTTAGGCTGCTTGTGGGAAAAAGTTGTTGGTTTTATTCATCACTTATAACCAGCAGCATCTTTGACTTCTTTTAGTTGACTAAATGTGTCAAATGCATCAGGTGAGAAGAGCAGAGAGCCATGGCTCTTCTGGAAGTTGTCCACAACACTTTTCTTACCCCTTTCTCCTCACACTGTGCCATTACTGCTTCATCTTTCATATATTCTGGACCATTACAGTTCTAGAGTGTCACTGCATCGTACAGACAAAATAATGGAGGGTCAAAATAGTAAACTTTTTTATTCCAATGAAAATATTGTTTTAGCAGGACAGGGAGTTTCTAGCATATTAAAACCCTCAAGTTTCTGTTTTAATGTCGATGATTATGGCTTACAGCTCATAAAAAAAAATCAAATAAAATCAGGTATCTCAAATTATTGCAAGATTTAAAGTTTGAGTAATTTTTACTGTTCAAACAGCATAAATAGCATGAATCGCTCTTTCTAGGTTAGGACACGCAACCACAATCATGGGGAAGACGGGTGACTAGACAGTTCTCCAGATCGAAACAGCTGCTATCAAAGCAACCAACACCTCAGAGGAGCCACAAGCTGAACTGCCCTCATGCCACGCCGTACGGATGCAGCCATTCATGGTAAAGGAGCCTCAACCGAATATTGAGTGTATACGTGAGCGTCCTTTTCAGATTTCGGACATTTCTGTATTATACTTCATTTTTGATTCATCTCAGGAAATATTCTAATAATCTGAGAAACTGGATTTTCTGATTTTTATGAGCTATAAGCCATGATCATCATTAAAAAACAAGATTTCATTACAAGTGAAACATTGCATATTATATACAATATCTATATTATACCTTTTTGAATCAAATTATGACCCCTCCCCCCCTTTTTTTGATGCACTGGTGTGTTTACAACCACCTGAGACAAAGAAAAGCAAATCTTAGTTTTCAAAACTTAAAAACAGGAGATCACTTGGAGAAAAAAAAAAAGTCATTTCTTTGTTAACCCCTTAACTGGCAAGGGCCCGGTGACGGGCCGTTTGTAGTCTCTTTTATATGGCAGGCTAGACCCTCCCATTTTTATTGACACGTCATTCGGCCAATCATGTAACTGGCTGCACCAAATCACCTGACAAAGCTACGTGACGCCCTCTGAGTATTATTGGCTCTGGGAAACCCATTTCTTAACATTATTGGCCGAATGAGGTGTCAGTCAAAATGGGCGGGTCTAGCCTGCCATATAAATGCACTTCATTCGGCCCGCGGACCAGACGCAGCCGATTAATAGGCTATGAAGTGGGTTTTTCAGAGCCAATAATAACCAGAAGGCGTTATGTAGTTTTTGTCAGCTGTTTTTTTTGCTGCCAGTTAAGGGGTTAATTAACTAAAGGATTAAATACCCAATCTTAATCACAGCTTTAAGGTGAGTACAGAAAATTTGCATGTTAATTATTATAAACCAAAAAAAAAAGAAAGCTCCTGGTCAAAGTGGACTAACAACAGCAAAAAAAAAAAAAAATTAAACACTATCCCAATTATTTTTTCAGCCCAGCAGGGGGCAGTAGCTCACCTCAGGAATGTCCACCATCCTTCTGAGCTTCTGGTCCCTCCAGTTCCAGTCCAGAACCAGGTACCTCAATGCCTGCAAGCTCAAACCCTCTAGGGAACAAAATCAGAGTGAGAAGACTTAAAAAAAAAAGCATTGAAGTTAAACGGAGGCCTATCTTTCCACACTCACACCTCTATCAATGAGAGCACTGATCCTCCCTGGTGTCCCCACTCCTATGTGGATGATGCCTTTCTGCAGCAGCTTCACCTGCTCTTCTATCTATGCAAAGAAAAGACAGACAATCATTCTGCAAAACTCATCACATCTCACAATCTGCACACATCATCTGTCATCGACTGTCATCTCTACTACCTTGATGTGTTTTGCAAAAAGCTTCACTGCTTTGGCTTCACCCTTGAAACTAGTCAGCTGCCTGGGAATGACACAAACAAAAATTTAATTTAAAAGTGGTAAACGGAGAAACTCGACAAACATCAGCGGCCTGTCACTCACTTGATGAGCTCGATGGTTCGGAGAGCAGAGCTACAGACGATGAGCAGAACCGCAGAACTTTTTTCTGTGTGCTGCTTTTGAATCTTTGCCCACTTGGGAGCAACTGAGAGAGGAAAAATAAAGAAATTAAAGTGATATGTGTGCTTTTATAAGTGGAATCTAATGGAAGAGTTGGTCAAAGTTTAGAACGGCACTCACTCTGTTTCAGATAGGAGGCGAGAGTGTGTGTCAAGTCATTACTAGACAGGAAAAAGGAGTCTGGAGGATGAGCGAGGACACACGGTGATCTTGGTGAGTCAACAGATCAGCAGATATTGACTGAATGTGCAAGCTTAGGGTGATTTGGCTCGACTCACCCTGCACTCTGAGCTCCTCCTGCTCGATCACAGACCGTTTGTCTTTAAAGTACTGCGTAGCCAGATCCTGCAGGTCAGCTGGACACCCTGGTTTTGGCTCAGAAGTAGTCAAGACATCTGTAATTGTTTTCTTTTTCTACAAAAATACACACATTCAGGTAAGAACCACAGAAGAAGCCAACTGAGCCACATTTTAGCCAGTACACGCTGTTGTTGTGATATTTGCCCCACCCACCTTTCTCCTTTTTTTGGGTTTAGCAGACTGTTCATTCTCAGTCTCCTTCCTTGGAGGAAGTGTCTCCTCTTTCTGTGAAAACAGTACATGCAGAACACACGATTCAGACAGTTAGGTTAATGAACATTTTAAATTCTGAACACAAATTATATTAAAACTGAATAATCCTCAGAGCATATTTTCTAATGAAGTTTAAATCTGTTAAATTATATTATATTATACTGCATTAAAAGTGCCTCAACATGCTCTGATAAAGTCAAAAGATTTCCAATAAGCATTCAAGTCATTAATTTCTATTTCAACCATCAGTTAATATGATTGGTTTTTTTTTAATTGTTCATCTGGTTTGCTGACTGTCCCAAAGAATGAAGGCGTATCTCTCAACATGTGGACATTTATCTTTAAAGTATTCTATTTAATTATGATATAAAATGAAAAACCACCTCACAATTGTTGAGACTTCAACCAGACATTTCCTTCTTTGTAATGTCTTAAAAAAATAAATCAGCTGTTAACACTGTTTGCTGCTACCAATTACTGGTACCTGAGAACTGGTTGATTTTACTGTGACACAGAGAGGCACACTCATTTGCCCCATTAATAGGATACATTTTCTTACACACTTTATCCTGTAAAAACATCTAACAGGCAGTCTTTATAGAGAAAGACATAACAACCTGCTCATTATTTTTCTTCTTCTTGGCTTTAACAGGTTTCTCTGTTACCCTCTTTCTCTTCTCTGGCTTTGTCTTTGTTTTTTCTGCTGGAATTTTCTCATTTTCCGTCTCCTCCTCCACCTCAGATGCGTCTGTGAAACAAAAGGGAGAATTTCCTCATTAAACTGGTGAAAGAGCAAATGCGTTCACAACTCAAACTGTATTTAAGTGACGGACAGAAGAAACAGTGTCAGCAGGGCATATTGAGCAAATTCAATGCACAGAATTTCCTGTTTGCTCTTTACAAATCTTGGGTTATGGGGTAAAATGCAACTTTGAGCACTACAAATGGAAGAAAAAATTGTTAAGAAGAGGCAATGCCATGCTTGTTTAGTTTGATCCCCGGGCCAATGATATGCACACTGTGCTGAAATCTTTGGGTTATTCATCAGGTATGGGTGTGAGTGCAGGTTTTAGTCAGAACTACAAAACTAAATGCTACCTGAGGAAATAACAATGCGGCACATCTCAAACAACACATCTGGTTATATTTAGCCTCCCCGTTGCTACCACTTCTCGGTGCATTCCTCACATCTCACGCTACGAGGTCACACTTGGATCCTTTGGCATTTCTGGTTTCTTGGTGAAAAGCTTCTATGAAACTTGAAAAACCCTCTACAGCGCAGTGTTTCTCTTGGGCAACAGAAAGTTTGCTTTCTTTTTTTAAAGCCGCATGCCCAGTACATGTGAACTTAAAGGATGCCAACAAATAAATATCAAATTTCAGTCCAATAAGATGTGGGAGTCACTATCAAGCATGATTTGAAGAACCGCATGGTGTGAGAAGAACAGAAGAATATTCGGCCCAGTAATCATATTTAAAATAAAAAACTGTAAACAAAAAAATGCATATGATGCTGCAAAGAGGGCTTTTGTCAGTTTTTATGAAGCTTTTTTATTTTTTTTATTTTGCATGTTCAGAAATTCAGTTTTCCTTTTGTTGCCTCAGCGCAATGTTGTGCGATATTGGGGGACTTCTTGAGGGGAACTTACAGGGTTAGGGTACAAGTAAAAGGGTAAGAGTATGAGGACAAGAGGAAGAAGCAGGGACCCACGGCTCCCATTTCAAAGATGCAGGGTTCCTGGGTGCACCGGTAGTGATGTTTATAAAGTGTAACGTGCACCTCTGCTTGTTGTGAAGTTTCACACAGAGTGGCAGTAATGTCTCAACATGAAAATCAATATGACGTGACACTGATCAATGCAGCCCTAAGGCTATATTAAGTCATGTATGTCAATATGTTTCAGGTGTTTTTCAGTTCTTTGTTTCATAATTGGTTGACATTTTGGGATGATTAGTTTTTATTGCTCTCCAATATTTGTCTTACAAGCTATGAATTAATAACTTTCTCTGCTGTCGCGTATTTTTGGTGCACAACGTTGCCCCTGGGCAGTAAAAAAATATCTTGAACTGGGGGTGTCTGAAGTATTAAAAAAAAAAAGAAAAAAAAGAAGTTGTTTTGGCAAAAAAAAAAAGGTCCACAGTGAGTCAGTAAATGATGCTGAATAATGTGAGTGAAGCTGGCATTAAATGAGTGAGTTTTACTGCAGTGTCCTGAGATGTGTTGTTTTATAACACTGGTGCACATTTTCCTGTGGAGCTTTAATACCAAAGACTTTAAGGAGGAAAAAAAAAAACGTCTAGGTAAAACCAACAGGAAAGAAAGCTTTAACACGGCCATGTTTCATTACTGAAAACTTCACATTGCTGGGACTATGTGGGTGGCAAGTTCAAGCACATTCTCCCTTTTTGCCAAATCCCAATCATTACCATGAAAACTGCTTGTATCATTAACCATTAACATAAAAACGAGAGCTTTGATCTCAGTGTAAGCTGAACTTAAAGCATTTTTTTTAAATTATTTTAAACAGTTTCTGGAACTATGGTCAGCATTTTCCAGCACTACTAATTCTATGTACTTGCATCATGCTACTTTCCTGAAGAGTAGTTTCAAAGTTAGTGATATAGCTGGATTCAAAGTGCCTTCACATGTACAAAGGATTCAAAGGAAATAATGAAACATGTAGTCCAATGCACATTTTTTTTAACTTGATTTATACAATTACCTTGCTGTTTATTGTTCCTTCTCTTCACTGCTGCTGCAAGGATTTTTATAATGACGCATTTATAGAAAACACAATGTTACAGATTTTTAAGCATTACAACTTTTACCAATTCTATTGCTCTTTGAAGCTGACATGAAAGAAGGGGCGTGTGGATATGCTCATATACTATGGCTGAGGCACTTGAGCATGTCTCTGATCTGCCACAGTGGGTTTCCCCTCCAGGCCATGAGAACTGACAAAAGGCACACCACACATGAACATTTGACAAAATTTTCCGCCTTGTTCTCTGATTTCCCATTTCACAATCAATTTTGCAGTGGTTACTATTAACTCCTTCCTCACTAAGGTGTTTTTTTTTTTTTAAATAACTAAATCATAGTCAAGAACCATTTAAAAGGAAACTCTATACAGTATCATTGATCCACCTCGCTCTCCCTTTCCCTCTTAAGGGCCTGTCTCATTCATTCAATAACCACACCCGCTTACATGTCAGCCCTCACAAGGCCTTCATTCATCCTTGTTTGTTACATTCATCAGCCCAGCAATGCACTCCTTCTTCTGAAAGACCACTCCTACTATTAATGGTCCAAGCCAATCATTCCCCATTCCCACTCTCCTTGGCTCTCATCCTGTTCTCACACTCACTCTGGACAGTTGTAAGGACAATGCTGGAGATCAGACGCAAGGATGAGGGGAAAGGCAATTTAAGGCAAGGTTAATTACTGAGGCAAGGAAGCCTTCATGCCAAGACGCTGGACATAAATGGACTATAATTACAGCAAAATCCAGGGAAAGCCGTACCTTCCCTCCAGCAGGTAAGTGTTTTGTTCCCCGTTGATACAGCTAACAGCAATCTGGCACTGGTTTAGTTGTGCTTACTAAGGAATAAAAGGGGCTTTGGACTTGCATGGTACTCATTTTTTGTCAATTAGATCATTAATTATAAGTACAATTTGGATGTTGATTTTTCACAGATTTTACAGTGGATGCCATTCCTGACGCAACTATCTTATCTAGGGTTAGGAGCAGCTCTAGGAGTAAACATGCTTGTGACCCCGAGGCTAGATTTCCATCTCCTCCTAGTCTTGAGGCAGGGGTCTTTCGTGTCTAGGGCAAATGTATTAACCACCACACTACTAAGCCCTACTACAGAGGGCAGCTTAACTGAGCTACACACCCACAAACTACACCATTAAAACCATCTGCCTAATATTATGTAGGTCCTCCTTGTGTAACCAAAATAGCCCTGACCCAACGAGGCAAGGATCCCATAAGACCTCTGTCAATGTCCACTCATATCAGGTGCCAAGACTTCAATAGCAGGTCCTTGTAACTAGCGAGAGGGAGCCTCGAGGTGGCATGATTGAACAGGGATCTGGAGGATGTGGAGTCTGAGCCAACCTCTTGAACCCTTTGTTATGTCACCGCAAAGATATATACTGTCACTATGAAGACTAGTACATGTTCTGCAAGGTTTAGGTGGGTGGTGTATGTCAAAGTAACATCAAAATGAATTCCTGAACCCAAGGTCTCCAGCAAAACATCGCCTGGAGCATTGCACTGCCTCCCTCCTATAGCTCAGTTCTGACACTTGCATGCCCACTGCAAGCAACTGAGATGGATGGTGGCAGCCAGCAAGGGCACTCTGAGCACTCTGTGGATAAAAACTATGCTGCTCTTTATGTTCTGTGACCTTTATATCAGACAGCCTCTTCCTACACATACCTTGAAACCTTGAGCCTCTGTGACTGTGTCATTAGTTCAGCAGTCATCCTTTCTTGGACCAATTTTAGTAGGTACAAACCAGTGCTTGGGGGGATGCTCTGACCATGCCTTCAATCACAGCGTGTCACTTGTTAAAGTGACTCGGATAATTCTGCTTGCTGATGTTTTTCCTGCTTCCAACACATCGATTTCAAGAACTGATCTTTCACATGCTGCCCAAAGTATTCCACCCTTTTACGGGTGCTACTGTAACAAGATAATCAACCTTACAAAACTTGTCAGTCAGGCATTTTAATGTGGCTGAAAGGTGTCATCAACAATGCAACTTTGTTCAGCTTGTCCAACCATAAATGAGCAAAAGTTTCTAACATGTTGATTTAAAAAAAATAAAAATAAAAAACAGCAACCTTTGGTATTCATAAAAAATGATTTGTGTTTATCCATTTTACATTTTTTGTTTCACTAGGATTGGGTCAGTTTAGCATTTCTATATTTCAGTTCATTTCTTTATGAAAGGCAAGACAACTAAAACAATGACATGTTGAGATTGTTAAGATTGAAAATACCCTAAACATAATATTGAATTCATAGATGGTTTCCAAATGAAATGTAATCTAAATAAATTAATTTGAAGGTCTCGTGAAATTTTTAAACTGAGAAAGTGCAAGAAAAGATCCAGACAGGAATTTATACCTCAAGAATGTAAACAGAGTGAATGAAGGGAGGCTGTGAGCCTACTTCAATCTGCACCAGATAAACAGAAAATAGAATTATTGCTGAATACAAAACTTCATAGAAAAATAAAAATAAACTCATTGTCTGAATGAGGTCATTATCTTGAGCGTCCCCCAACTCTCAATGCCCTTCTTGCCACAGTCACTCCATATGGTGGAGTGGGAGGAGAAAATATGTATGGTTTCAGACAAACAGGTTACAGTTTAGATAACCAGAGATCTGTGAGCGCTAATGGAGGAATTGCATATGAGGAAATGGGGCTGCCTGGTAATCCTTAGTGCCCAATCAACATGGATGACTGGTTTTAAAGGGTGGTCCACATGCGCTGGCTGGATGTAAAGAGGATCAATTGACTGGCTCCAAGAAATAGTTGATCGTTTCAGTTCCAGACAAACGGCACCCAGAATTACCATTTAAGGCTAACGTGCTCACTTGAGTAAAGCACTGTGCCAACAAAACTGCATAAAACTGTGCTGGCCATGAACCCAGAAATGCTCCGTGAGAAATGCTCATTTTTTTTATTAGATTGAACAAAGACAGAACTTTGGATTAGGATGAGGGAATCAGACAAAGTATTTACAATTTTCACCATCCTGCAAACCCGCTATTTCCATTACACAGTAGAACATCCATCCCCCACCACCAAAGATACTGAGTGGCAATTTCTTGTAATGTTCATGTTTCTAAAAAAACAATATGACACTATCCTTGAAATCAATTCAGCACATGTTTAAGTAATCAATAACTCATTTCAAGGCTGCTTGTTTGGTATTGGGAGTTGTGTGGTTGAGTGGGCGCAGCAGTTATTGGTTTTGAAGGCCAACAGCTTCCTCTGCAAAGCCGCAATTTAAGTATATGTTACTGTTAAATCAATGGGGACTTTAGGCAGCAGGCTAAAAATGAAGTGGACCGATCAAAGACAGCCAATACAGAACACCAGTCCCTCATTACAAATTCAGCTGGCCTCCAACACTTTGCTGTTCAGCCTGTTCAATCAATGCATGATCCCAACATTTGCACATTTAGTTACTTGCTGCCTTTTTGGTTATTGTGCAAGTAGATGGATGCCTGGCTGGGTGGAAGAACTAACTATCACATATGTACATATGTCTTGGAAGGGTTTGTTAGTACATTTAACCTTTTGTCAGTGGCAGGAATTAAATATCACCAGCAGGAGGCGCAATAGATGCACAGTGAGGTTGACAAAGATGAATTCTCTGGAGATTTTTACAACCTTTTGGATCTACAAAGCAAGCTATGCTCCACAACTACATGCACACAAACGCTCTCCTATTAGCTCATGAAATCTGGATCGGTAAAAGAAAGAACAGCTACACACACACACACACAATCAATCTGGTATTTATTGCCTTCAGAAAGAACAGATGTACACCAGCATTCAAGGCAGCTCTACTTGACCTTTCCTTAAAACCAGGCTTGATCTTAAGAGAACGCAGTCACCAGTATGTCGGATATGTGTGTGCAGGCATGATCACTGCCATGTCTTATCTGACTCTCTTCTCAGTTAGAAACAAAGCAAATGTCTAACTCATCGAAGAGTCTTTAATCTGACCTCTACTGCCTACTGTCCTAGAAGAGTGGTCAGTCATGAAAAATGTTTGCCTCATCTCAGTGAGGCTTCATTTTCAGTGCTGACAATTGACTGATTGATCTGTGTACTTTGATGCTCAAAGTTATACTGAAAGACCAACATGCACGTGTTTGAGTTAAGCTGGCTGGCAGAGAATGATTGCAGCTCCAGAGGACATTGCTAATCAGAGATAGAAGACTATGTAAATAAGGTAAAGCTTTAAGCTTTCATAAGAACCAAATGAGGAAACCTCTTTTGAACCAGGACTATGTATTGCAACCTATGTAATGCTGGTACTGTATATAGTTAAAACTGATTTAGTCAAAATGTGTTTTGATAAATGGTACTGCTCCAATATATTTGAACATTCAAAGCCTGACACTGTTTCATATTCAGCTCCTGTCTGTGCACACATAAAATCTGAATTTAGGCAATGAAGCTGAAAGCAGGATTTGTGAGGTCATTACCATTTTGGAAGAAGTCTTGTCTAGTCCAACAGGCAAGTTGCATAAGTGTATTTTATAAATACTACATTGCAGAAATATTGAGAATAGACATGCAGTGAAATAAAGTTTGAAATGATCCGATATTTCCATTTTGATTAGCGCCCGGCCGATGTAAGACTGATACCGATATTTTGATTTTAAAAAATCCCATGGTCGGGGCGCCTGGGTGGCTTAGTGGTGAAGCCGGCGACCACATACACACGCCGCGTTGCGTTGCGGGCGGCGCGGGTTCGCGCCCTGGCCCGTCGCCAAATTGCCCTCGTGTCTTCCCCCGTATCTTTCCCCATTTCCTGTCACTCTCCACTGTAGACAAAAGCCGCTGTGGCCAAAAATGCAAAAAAAAAAAAAATCCCATGGTCAATATTTTTTCTTTCAAGACACAAAACATAGATTTCTCTAACACTTTGTATGTGCAGTTATTTGAGTCCTTACTAAGATAATAAAAAAGGTTAAAGTTCAAGAACAATCGTGGTTTATTGTGACAAGAAGCTGTGGATTACGTGTTCACGCTCTGACTCAGATCAGCTGGTTGCTACATTAGTGACATTCCAAAAATGTGTGTTGCCAACAGGGAAGTTGCCCTCCAGTGAACAAACTATGCAACATCACCACTTATAACATGATTGAAGCATGTTTCTCCCACCTCATTACCTTCTTGATTTTCATTTATTGGCTGTTATAAATACCAATATATTGGCAGAGATATTGGTTGGGCTCTAATATTCAATTTTAAGAATTTCAACTAGATAATGAAATTTTTAAGGAGAAATCATATCAGACATTATTATTCAAGGTAGCCTATTTTTATTTACCACTAAGCAGACCTAGACAAGGTCTTATTTTAAAATCTACACTCCCATTAACATTACTGCAGCTTTTGCTTTTTTGACCTACTTCTCTTTTGCTTCTAGATATCCCAGTGGCAGATATCATATGGGTAATATTTGTTTCATTCTATATTAATCACCAATAAAATACTGATTCAATATGGAATCAAGCATCTCAGAATGAAAGTAGGGGGCCCACGTATGAGGTAAAAGTGCCCTCTGTCCTCAAGGAACCAGTGCACACAAAACAGCAATAAATGATACTTTCACAGCCATTATTCAGTGAACGATCCTACACCACAAAGTCTCACTGTGCAAAAATGACTAAGAGGGTGTAGCTTACGTCACAACAAAACAATGTACACTGTATTTTATGGAATCACTGGCCACAAAATGGCTGTTGTTTTGCTCTCCACAATTATGGTTAACTTTTGATTTATAGACTTTTTACTGCTATGTAGGAAAGACCACCCACAAGAATTTAACCATTAAAAATGAAGACCCCCCCCCCCCCCCCCCCCCCCAAAAAAAAAAACAAAAAAAAAAACAAAAAACAAAAGAAAACAAAAAACAAAACAATGCTTTGGAATAAAGACTAAAACTGTTAACATTATTTAGGATAGTAAGTCTAAATTCTGAACACTGCACAGTACTGCATTACCTCATGCTCCTAGAAGTGTTTACTTCAGTCCCTTTTGTTTTAGTTGACTAGCATCACAATAATTAAACTAATTATCTAAATAAGATTCAGATAGGTACATGCCAAATGCCATACAAAATGTAAACAAAAATAAAGAACTATGATTAAGCTTTGCTGCAAGAATTCGTAAGTCCAACAGCATTTCAAATTAACGGTAATTCAAATCAGTCACTTTAAACAAAACAGGAGGCATTTAATGCTCTTTATGCTTAACAGTGTTTGAAGCACTTAGCATGTGCAGCCTAACCACATTCATAATCATAAAGCACAACAGTGGCATTACTTGTGACAAAATAGATTTATAGAACTCTTCAACATCCCCCCGTCTGTATAGCTGGATTGCAAACTGTATAATTTCTCAGTTGTACCACTCTTGAAGTACTGTGCTCCAGCCAAAACACACATCAACCATACCGAATATGAATTATAGAGTGCTGTGCCAGCTTGACCCTGAAAACTGAAGGCCAAAAAGGACTCCAGTGCTCATACTGATCTAGCCTCTCATGACAGGTGGATATAAAATGGATGTGAGCAGCCTGGTGAGAGTGAGCAGCTGAAGCAAGGGTGTCAAAATTAAATTACCCAGGGGCCATGGACCAGGTTGTATTGCAAAAGAAAAAAAAAAAAAACCCAAAAAAACCAAACAAACAAACCCAAAAACCAAAACACTGTAGTCGTGTAGATTTACATTATAAAAAGAGATGTCTGTTAAACAACTGACTACATGTTGGTGCTCAATAGGAATGTGCAAGGTAAAATGGGTAATTTTTAACTGTGACCACCAAACCAACTTACACGTTGTCTAGTGATTTAGGTTATATTTAAGGGTAAAAATGATCAGCGAGAGAGTTAGAATCAACAAAATGCCTATTTTCTATTGCGGTGCTCAGTGTCTGTCTGGGTAACCAACACTACTGCCAGTAAAAATGGACCAATGATGAATCTTAAAACTGGAGCCAATCCCAGCGTCATCGCAGGTGGGGTACACCATGGACAGGTCACCAGTCCATCGCATGCCCAACACACACACACACACATACTCACACACACATTCACACCTACGGGCAATTTAGAGTGACCGATGAACCCAATATGCATATCTTTGGACTGTGGGAGGAAAACGGAGTACCTGGAAGAAACCCACACAAGCACAGGGTGAACATGCAAACTCCACACAGAACGACCTGGACCGGGAATCAAAACCGGATCGTTTTGCTGTGAGGCGACAGTGCTAATAACTACACCTCTGTGCCGCCAAGGGATATTACTAATTGTTGTTCAGAGATGATTAAACAGGTTAGTAGTCGAGCTATCTTTAACGGCAACTGCTTTCTTACAAAGTCTGCAAACTGCCATCTTTTGAGCAATGTCAGTCTTTTCAAATTCAAACCACTTCCATGCGCGTGAAGATGATCCTCGCCTAGGAATTTAATCTAAGGCGGTAGATTGCGAGGCTGGCAATGTCTGAATTTTTTCTCCTGTCGCAGTGTGTTTACTCATTTCCAGCTTTTGGTGTGTTGTTTAGGCAGCTATGCTGCACACAGTATGGGCACTCTTGACGCGCACGCGCAGCAGCCTGTACTAAAGCACGAAGTAGTGAACGCGTGGAGTCGAGGGGTTTTGATGTTTTTTTCCCCAGTCAGTAGCTTACTTTATAACGTCAGCTCACGCATCATTAACATGGCGATTAAGATATTATCGTAGATGATATATATCGCACACCCCTAATGTCGGCCCACCCTTTGCAGCTACAACAGCTTCAACTCCTCTGTGAAGGCTTTCCACAAGGTTTAGGAGTGTTTATGGGAATTTTTGACCATTCTTCCAGAAGGCCACATGAAGATGGAGGTATGTAGTGATAGACTTTGCAGAAAGTTGCCGACCTCTGTATACTATGCTCCTCAGCATCCGCTGACCCCACTCTGTGATTTTACATGACCTACCACTTTGTGGCTGAGTTGCTGTTGTTCCCAATTGCTTCCACTTTGTTATAATACCACTAACAGCTGACTGTGGAATATTTAGTAGTGAGGACATTTCATGACTGGACTTGTTGCACAGGTGGCATCCTATCACATTACCATGCTGGAATTCACTGAGCACCTGAGAGTGACCCATTCTTCGTTTGTAGAAGCAGTCTGCATGCCTAGGTGCTTGGTTTTATACACCTGTATCTGTGGCAGTGAATTCAGGAACACCTGAAGTCAATGACTTGGATGGGTGAGTGAACACTTTTGGCAATATAGTGTATCTGACATAGGAAATACAGAGATGAGACAGGTGAATGATGCAAAGACTGATGACAGTGATTAAACCAGCATAAGAGGAGGTGGGGTTTTGATTCTTGTGCCCTGCAGTTGTACTCTTCAACACATATCTATCCGCCAAGTAAATATGTCGCATGGCTGCTGAGATACTGAAAGCGTGACGAACAGACAGGACAGATGTGTCTCCCTGCCTCTCGGCAGGCAACGCAACTAAACTGAGTGTCTGTAATAAAGTTAAAGAAGTCCACTCAGAGCCTTATTAAAAGTGGCATATATGTGACAAACCTCACCCGTAAGGCATTTTTAACTTATGAATGGAACATGCTTTCACTCATTTTCCTTCTCGCCTCGGCAAGGTAACAGTCCAAGGCTGCAGTGCATGTGTAAAAAGAACTCTAGTTTGGAGGCCAATTACACAGCTGGTTGGATAATACCAAGGAACAGGTGTACATTCATTGTTTTTGGACCATGGACAACTTTTCTGCAAAGATACTGCCTGTAGCAGGATGTGTGACCAGTTTTGGTTAGGACAAGGTGTCGTGAATAAGATTAATTTTAGGAAATGGTAATGGTTTATTCTGAGTGCAGGCAGCGGCCTCTTGGGTACAAAGTAGCGGGCAGGAGGGATGCAGGCATGTTGCCCCTGGTGGTGTTCAGATAAACAAACAGGCACAGCCACATGTGAGAGTGCCAAGTCGCCTGCCAGCGGACTGTCCTCAACAGGGCAGCCCTGGCAACCATTATTAAGGCTGACTTTGGCTCTGAGCCACAACTGAAGTACTGAGGTATTTTCACATGCCTGGCATTGTGTGAGAGTGTGCTTCGACATCAGCAAGCATGTGCTTGTCTAGACACTGTGTGGGCACTAAAGACAGCACAGCATGGTTCACGTTGTGTGTGTGTGTGTGTGTGTGTGTGTGTGTGCACGTGTGAGTGAGTGAGTGAGTGAGCGCGTGAGAGCCAGAGAGAGCAAGTGAGGTGTTTGAGCCCATCACTATTAATCAATTGAGTGCCAAGGGCAAGGAAACAGCAGCACGTGTCATGACTCGACTTGCACACATTAAAAGCACCGTCGGACGGGAAGACAAAAGGAACAAGAAATATGTTAACGCTTATATCCAAGGAACACAGACCCCAGGCCACCATAGAAAATATGAGCCCACATCAGATCTATTGCATGTCTTTATCTGAACCTATTCAAGATGAGTCATAAAATTTACCTTTAGTGCACAAACTCAATTACTTCCATCCTTCAAATCTGGACCTTGGGACAAATGATATCAGATTATACTGGGATATGGTAACTTTGCAGTCTTGTATACTGCGGAATTCAGTTTTCCGAGTCTTCTCTAAACTCCCAAACAGTTTTTATTGTCCTTTTCTGTAGCAAAATGTCAAGGGAAGTACAAAAGAAATGCATCGACAGTCCAGACAGCTTCATCCGTCTTCCTAATTGATACAGAGAAGGCATCAAGTGGAAGGGAGGGAGTCCGAGAACGTCACTCACGCTCTTTCCTGACCAAGGGCAAGAGAAAAATACTTCAATGTGGACACGTTCTTTTAAATGAGCCAGCACTCTCACAGTGATTTAGCAACTGAAGGATGTTATTGGCTACAGTCTGAACTAGTTAAAGGCTGTTTTTTTTCTGCTTGGTTTGTTTCTTCTTGCACAATGTTTGTCTCTTATGTACCAGTGCTCACCTTGTTTAGAGAGCCTCAAAGTTGCTCTCAGGCCTTGATGAAAACAAGCAGTCTGTGCATGTGTTAAGAGAAAGAGCTAGTGACAAAAAAATAAAGTCTGACTGCTTTTTTGGGTCAATAACAGACTTTCTAACATGCACCAATGAAAGGCTCTGAGAAGGTCTTACTGTTTTCAAACACACATAATGAAAAAAACAAAAAAACCTGTGGGCACTTTAAAAATTTTAAATACTTTTTCTCAAAATACAAAGTCCTTCAGTTACTTAAAAAAAAAAAAAAAAAAAGACCAAGTACTGTAGAATAAGAGCTGCTCCTGGCCACAGTGAGAGCTTGGGCCTGAAAAGTAGAGCTGAAGAGTAGAGAGATGACATCATCTTTCACTAATATGAACCTGATTGCTTTCTGTGTCTGGGGTGAGAACACAGAGAAATTTGGCCAGCAAACTTATGTTTAACTTATGTGTTGTGCTTTTATAACACACACACTGTATCTAGATATATGGTTGGTAATCATGTCCTACTTTATGGAAATATTTAGTCCATTTCATCAGCCACACTAACAGTGATTGCTGTAAATGTGCTAAGAGTAAGACTATGAGATGACATAAGCCTCACATAAAGTGATGCCAGGCGCAGGCCTATCTATTTCAGTAACACTAACTGTTATGACAAGAGGCCCTCTGACTTTAGGACTAGCTCATCAAAGCTTATATAATCTGCAACACTTACAAAAGCCACACAATAACCACTTGTACTGTAAAGACACAATTCATGACCTTGTTTAACCTCTTTAATGCAAAGCACGCATTTTTTTGTTGTCACCAATGTTCAGCTGCCATCTCCAATCATTTGTTATTTTTTTTCAGCTTCTCCAATTCCACAATAGAATATAAAAGCAGCAAAGCAACAAAATTCCTTCCCATAATCAAGCTTATATAAAGAAATTGCTCACAGGTTGTCTTTTACCCTACTCAGGCTCTGATAATCATAATTGAAAAGCACAATATGCAAGGCAAGCGAGAGAGGTGGGAGGGCAGACACACAAGAGAAGGCCTGTCCTGTGATGACATGCTCTTTCTGCTCAGTATTCTGGAGGGGGAACTACAGGTAAGATGATTTGCTTCCTATTGCATATTCACTTATTTTGTAGTTGAATTTCGCTCCTGTGAAACATAAAAGTCACTGTGTGACGTCTGAGTGTCACTACAGCTGCAGCCATGAGAAGAAACTGAAATTAAAGCCACTGTTCTGCTCTGTGTGTTAAACCAGGCCAGGGATGAGGTAATCGCTGTTTTAAAATCAGAGAAGACAGATTCAGGTCTACTTGGGACCCACTACGGTTTCAGCAGACAAAAGATGGTGCTTCGAGCCCTGCAGAGAGACTCCCTCTGGGCCCAGCAGGACCACTTGCAGAATGTGTACGAAAGACCAAATGCTGAGGTACCAACTGCCAAGAGTAAGAAAACTAGACGCCATCTGGAGCAGATAATCAAATTTAATGAGATGAATGCATTACTGTCTGACAAAAGAGCGTCTATTACTGCTGCATCATTGCACACATTTGTTACATTGCAGTACAGGTGTTGCAAGTGGTGGAGGTGTTCTGCCATGGTTACAAATCTGTAAGTGTGCAGTGTTTTGACTCATTTCTACCACAGCAAAGAGTATTGGGTGGCAGCAAAATTCTTTAGTCTTAAATCTCAGAAGCTCATCAAATCAGCCTAAATGCCTATGATTTTAATAAGGCCAAAATAATTATTGCTGCTTTTAAAGTAATAACAGCTTTACTCATCAGAGTTACACCACATACTATGTTGTGCAGGTCAGGATGGAGCAGCATTTTGTGAACATAGAAGTTTGCATTGTGGATTGTATCTCAGTTTCAGAACAGCAGCACCCCTGACAGGAGACCACTCACTCCCCGTGGTTAACTCGACAACAAGTCAAGGTAAACTTAAGTTTTACCCTTCATGCCCATTTTGTTTTCCCTTTTTCCCCCCTCAGCTCAAACACTTGGCAGAAGCCCACAAGCGTTCCTCCACCCAGATGATGAAGCAGCTTCAGGAGGTTACCTGTTCTTATAATGAGGCTCTGCACAGGCTGGAGGAACAAGAGAAAAGCCACAGGGCTTTTATCTGCAAGAGCAACAGCCTTTCCACTCTACTAAAGCAGGACAGAGAGAGGTTTGTGCAACAAACCCAAGACATTCAAATGGATGCCCAAGCAAAGACAACATTGATGTTTCGTATTTATACTCCCATGCTGGCCTATACTGAGGCCAGGCCTGTAAAAATATCCACCCATGCCTTTCAGAAAGAGGATTTTACAGCTAGCATAGGAGAGGCTCAGGGATTAAAGTATTTCAGCACACTGGAACAAGACCTGAGCCCTGATGTACACTTGTGAAGGCTTAAATTCTATGTTGGTCTGTAAAGCTCCTCATGGCTGAGTGAGTGGCTGCTACATATACATACGTGGACAAAATTGTTGGTTCCCTTCCATTAAAGAAATAAAAACCCACAATGGTCATTGAAATCACTTGAAACTGACAAATGTAATAATAAATTAAAATTTACTGAAAATTACCTCATGAAAATCAGGCATTGCTTTTGAACTGTGGTTCAACAGAATAATTAAAAAAAAAAAAAAAAAATCAGGGCAAGTAAGTGATTTCTGTTAAATCTCAATGAGACTTCTGCACCTGTAGACGGGTATTTTGGCCTATTCCTCATGAGCAAACTGCTCCAGACTTCTCAGGTTTGAAGGGTGCCTTCTCCAGACTGCATGTTTCAGCTACTTCCACAGATGTTTATTAGGATTTCGATCAGGACTCATAGAAGGTCACTTCAGAATAGTCCAGTGTTTTGTTCTTAGCCATCCCTGGGTGTTTTTAGCTGTGTGTTTTGCATTGTTATCCTGTTGGAGGACCCATGACTTATGACTGAGACAAAGCTTTCTGACACTGGGCAGCACATTTCGCTCCAGAATTCCTTGCACAGATACCCTGCACAGATTCAAGACACCCTGTGCCAGATGCAGCAAAGCAGCCCCAGAACATAACTAAGCCTCCTCCATGTTTCACATTAGGTACAGTGTTCTTTTCTTTGTATGCGTCATTTTCCCCTCATCTGTGAATACAGAGCTGTGAGTTGTCAAAAAACAACCTAGTCTGTCCAGAGGACTTCTCCCAGAAGCTTTGTGGCTTATAATATGTTTTTTGGCAAATTCAAGTCTTACTTTTTTAGAATTTGCTTTCAACAGCGGTGTCCTCCTCAGTATTCTTCCATCAAGTTCACTTTGGCTCAAACAGCAACAGATGGTGCGATCTGACACTGATGTACTTTAACCTTGGAATTCACCTCTGATCTCTTTGGAAGTTGTTCTGGGCTCTTTGGTTACCATTTTTGTTCTCAGTCTCTTAAATTTGTCATCAATTTTCCTCTTGCGGCCGTATCCAGGAAGGTTGGCTAAAGTCCTGTGGACCTTAAACTTCTGACTAATTTGTGCAACTGTAGTCACAGGAACATCAAGCGATGGTCTTATAGCCTGGAGATGGTCTTATAGCCTTTTACATGCTTGTCAATAACTGTCCTTCTCATCTCCTGAGACAACTCTCTCCTTAGCTTTCATGTTCAGTGTGGTATACACCATGATACCAAACAACACAGTGACTATTTTTCACCCTTTAAATATGCAGACTGACTGATTACAAGTTAGAAGACGGCTGTGATGCTAATTACAGGACACACCTTAGTTTAACATGTTCCTATGGTCAGATCAACTTGTTTTCAATCTTTTCTAGGGGTACCATCATTTTGGTCCAGACCAGTTTCATTAGTTTGTTTTTTAAAATAATTCTGTTGAACCACAATTCAAAATAAATGTCTGATTTTCATTAGTTAATTTTCAGTAATCTTTATTATTACATTTGCCAGTTTCAAGTTATTTTAGCAACCATTCTGGGTTTTTCTTTCTTTGAGAGAAGGGTACCAACTATTTTGTCCTCATCTGTATATATATGACCTCAAGACAGTATTTAAGACTTACTCCACTCAGACATACTGGACCTGGTTAAACTTTGTGGCCAACCTGGCTCTGTTCACTCTCCCTTGTAAACACATAAACATGCACTCACTTGCAATTACACGTATAGTCTAAATTGGCACTCAAATGCCCAATTCAACAACACCACATAGTAGAGGATAAAGGCTTCTTCTAAACTAAGTAAATGTGCTGAGGGTTTGTTGGTGGGTAGAAATGCTCCCTTCCCAAATAGAGACCACATTTAGATGTGGCCTACGGTTATAGCTACGTCTAACATGAAGGTGGTGACTGGTTCTTCTATGCAATTTAAAGTCGTTTTGTCAAAGTTCCTGGTTGTCTCGGCTCATGTACCACCAGCGTCCACTCTGTAATCTGGCTGTGTAGAGAATGGACCCGCACTGGGCTTGCAGCCTTGGAAGGAGACTAGTTGTCTGCATCTGCATGCCAAACTGAAAAAAGGCTTTACTGATCCACCACAGGCACATATGCAATTAAGGACCAAAAATAGTCATACCAGTAGAGTGATTAAGTTCACTAGAATTCTCTTTCTTCAGATACAATGTGGAAACCTTAAACATGTTCACATAATGACTCTGTGGTTCATCTTGGCCTAATGATGATTAATACATGAGTAGATGGCATGTCTGTGGTGTGTCTTTAGCCCTGTGTGACACTTTTATTCCTGAGTGTTCCTAACATAGTTTCTTTCATCTCTTTGCCTGCCATTCTTTCTAAAAGTAAAATCTAAAACATCATACTTTATTAAATAATCTAGAGCATAAGCTGACTGAACACACAGACACCACTTGAGCTTGTCCGTCTGCTGGATCAAACTCACTCACTCACTTGCCATTCGCTCACTTAAGTAAGCGAATGGCGTTGACCAGTCAGCCAGTTGGCAGGGAATGACAAGATGGAAAGGCTTGGGGGCAGCTAGTTAGGCAATGACCAAACTTCCAAATTATGAGTGTATGAGTCATGAAATGTTCTTGGTCAGGCGTTAATATTACCTGGACAGACTGTCCAAGTAAAGCCTCTGCAGGAAGCACTGGTTAACTGGTGCAATTCTTACCTTTCCTTTGGTCTCCATTTGTGAGTTGAAAGAAAATTTAACTGTTTTGGTAACTGATTAAATGTTTCAGTCAGCTGTTAGGCAAAAACACTAAAATTTACCTTGTGAACTCTTCTCAATTTTAAGGGATTTGCTGCTTTTCCTTAATATGGCACTTTGATCTTTAAAATGTTTTCGTTATTTACACCATTTTGAAGCATTTTACAGACTACATTTACATAAAATTTGCTCTACTCTAAAAGCTTCTTTTAGTTGCTGTCTTATTCCCAAGGGGTCACCACAGCAGATGGATCCACATATTTGATTTAGCACAGATTTTACACCAGATGCCATTCTTGATGCAACCTTCCCATCTTTCATCCAGGATTGGGACCGCCACTAGGAGTACGCTAGCTTGAGACCCCCTGAGGCTGGGTTTTATATCTCTTGCTGATCATGAAGCAGGGATCTTTCACATGTTAGGAATCTGTGCAAACCGAAACACCCTACTCTATAACCCAATGAATGATACAACTCTCACTGCACATGCAAAGTCCCTAAATGTTAAAATTCAATCATAGATTTGAAAAATGTACCACTAAGATGATTTTCAAAATAAATTTATTCCAAGAGTATATTTTGTCTAAAGCACACAAGGGTTTATTTCCCCTTTCTTTGCATTCCCGACTGCTTTTCAGCTTCCTGGACTTTGGCTTAAATAGGTTTGAGCTGAGTTAAATCTTGCATTTATCCCCTGGGTAAACAACATAGGGTACATGGTGATATGCTTGTCTCTTTCATCTCCTTCACAGTCCTGTCTCTCTCTTTTTTTTGCTTCTTGCTTTGCAGATACCTAAATATTTAAACGAGAAAATTTCCACTCTTACTCCAAATCCTCTTCAACTATCTTTCAATCTCACACCGTTTCTTCTCAAAATATGCTCCAGACCAAGAAAGCCACACAGCCTGGCTAAAAATCGGCATCCCTCTCTCATTTTCATTTCCCTGGAAAAGTAGCTCTACCAGGTGCCATGTGCTGAACAGATGACCTGTTTTAGCCACAATTTAATGCAGAAAATTCAACACATATCATATCAACACTTTGTGCTACAGTTTGTGTGTCAAAGGATGATTACATCTTTGCATCACTATGCCATTGCAGCAATCTGGTTGTTCCAATCTCAGCTATCTGAACATGCTCTAAGACTGTGTGTGTGTGTTTCCTATGGTTTATTACTGGGCTGACAGCATCTCAACATTAACCACACACACATGTTCAACACACAAAGGACATCAATGCTCTCATCAGTCCACTTCAGTTCAGAATCACAAACTCTTCATAGACTTTACCCAAAAACCACAAAGCACTCTTAGAGCTATCATGTTTTCACTTTACAACTGATGTGGCTTTCTCATCAATACATCATCAGTGAGCACTACAGATGTAAGAAAGGAATGCAAAAGCTCTAAGAAAGATTTAAAACAGCCCTATGAGTCTGTATATTTCAGTCCTTTGGGATAAATGCTAAAGAAAAACTAAAAGACCCACGTCCTAACATGTTCAACTCACATGCTAACAGGGACAGTGCTATATACGTATATTGGCCCATGTTTATCATCTTAGTTTAGGGTGATAGCATCCAATCTTTGCCAGATAGCACTACTGTTTTTTCCTGGCTCTAATGTTTCTTTTCCTGTGTAGAAATGCCACAGGAGGCAGTGTCTAACCAGATAAGAGAGCTGGACAGCCTAACTCTGTACAATAAAATTACTAATTCAAAGGCAGTTAAAATTACCCAGTGTCTGGTACAGTTTGCTGGCTTTTTTCCTTCATTCCTTGTTTTTCTAATCATTTAGTCTATTTCAGCATCATAATAACATCCTTTTCTGAGTGAAACCCATGGCCTCAGGCTTAAAGATGCTGATTTGCTTTCTAGCTGCAACGCACTCAGCTGCAAACTGTTTAAGAGTGCACTGGAGGTCCTCCTGGGATGGTGCCTCTTTATCACCTGCCTGATGCCTTCCTCACTACTGCTATGCCTTCAAATCTGGCAACAAAACTCACAAAAAGTAATGGAGACAGGAAAAAAAAAAGCCTAGGCAAAGTCCAACACACACAATGAGCAGGTCCAGCTTAATGCCAAGGAAGCGAACACACCTTACAGTCCAAGTGTACCGGCACTTAATAGCACAGACAAGCAGCCCTGGGTTTCTCTGTGGAAAGCCCTACAGAATCCCTTGGGGGAACCTATTCGTAAGTCTATTGTGAGTCTACAAAACACATGCAGGCTGAATTAGTAAACTCCAAGACTCCTTGATCAGCTCTGAGAGAGTAAAAAGTTGATCTGCTGCACTCCTGGATGAATCCTGCATTCAACCCAAAACTGAGGCTCAACTATTGATCTTAACCTCCTTTCCAGGACTCTGACAGAGAAAATAAAAGGCAAGCGGAGAAGAATGATATTCATGTAATTGGCATACACCATCTGGTCCCCTTTCTTAAACAGCTCGACTCCAGACGGTAAAACTGTGATCCCATTAGCGCTAGCTTCAGAGCAGACTCTTGGTGCCCAGTCAAAACAATGCGGCTTACCTGGCTAATCCAGCATCAGCCTCATGTGTAAAATGCCTGTGGACATAAGAGGAGTTGTTTGATAAATTGCTATTAAACACAGTTGGAGAGGACTTGAATAGCTTCTTCTATTCTTAATTTTAGTAATTCACTGGCTGCCAACTCACCATCAATCAAGTCTGTCTTGGGTTTTTCACAAAGGAAGAAAGAGGACTCTTTGTAGCTCACATTTTCTCTTAAGCCAAGTGGTTCAAGCCATAATTAACACTGTTTTACTTCGAGTTATTGTATTGCAGGGTTAATAAACAAAATAATTATGTTTTCGGAACTTCACACCACATAGATGCAACAGATACGTCGCATACATCAGTAGTAATCCTTGTACCAGGTTTTATGAAAAAGTAAACATGTTATTCCTGTATTACCTGAATTACTAGAGTACTAGAAGAAAAAGGCCACAGAAAACGTGGCTGTGCCAAAGCAGAAACCTGCAGATGTGCTGTTCGTCCCTCACTCAAACGCATCCACCATCTGCCTGCTCAGCCAATGAAGTGTCAGAAGATGACCATAAATTAAGAGTCTGGCAGAGAATCAACTCAGAGGAGAAGTGCTGGCCTGATCACAAGCTGTTGGGCCCATTTATTAGCTATAGTGAGCAGATGAGGTCAGTTTAGTCATACTTCTTCAATTTTATTAAACATTTTGATAAATGAAGGGAAGAAAGCCAAGACAGACTAAGCAGCTGCTTTTCTTCTTGCATTTCCAATGTGCCATTTCTATGACCCTTCACAGCACTGCTTAGAAAACAGAAGGATTTGTCCAAGGCAACAGCTTAAAAATGAAATACAAAGAAAAGAAAATATCAAGGTTTAAACTGTACCCCTGTGTGAAAACAAGAGCTAAGAAAACAGAAGAGAGTGCTCCACTTGCATAAAGGGCATATTACATATCGGCATTTCTTGTGCGCTTTTTTGTTTCTTTCCCCCAAAAAAATGAGTTTTGAGGAATTGGATTAAACTTGTAATTGAACACAAGTGATGGAAATGCCAGCTCCGCCTCCAAGCGAAACAGGACCTTGTGAACTCTGGTTTGGGAGTTGGTCTGTGCATAGATATTCGAAGGCATAAGGAGGATTTCTCTCCCACAAGAGAAATGTCTTCTGTGAAAGTATTTTTTAGACAAGGTTTTAACAGCCTTTATCATTCCCAGTCTTGGGTAAGATCAGTTTTCTACCAAGGGGCTAGAAGTAAGGAGTGAACTTTAAAAACTTAAAGAGCTGATTTTCAGGCATAACTCTCTGCATTTTGATTATCAAATTAACACTAAACTCCCAAATGAGAATAAAGGAAAAGAAATATAAATCTCAGCCCCAAGAAAAACGTTATGTGTGCCTGAGGTGGCCATTTCATTTTTGAATTTAAAATAAAAATTAAATTTCTGTTTGTGTTGCATTAATTACCCAATGGCAAGGTATAATTTCTAATGACCACTGCAGACTAAAGAAGTCTGATGACTCAGGAACTACCAGTCATTTACACTGCAGCATAGATTTAGCTGTCGCTATTTTACTGGCTACACTTTATTAAAACTAACAGAGCCTAAGACAGCAGGTCTCTATTAATCCTAAACTCAAAAAAAGCTCCAATTTATAAAAATAAGGGCAGGCTAAATATTATAAATGCCACTCAGTATTTCAATAAAACATGATAATCTTCCTCAACAATAGCTGTACCAACAATAAGTAATCACCATTACAAACCAAAAACAATTAGAAATGAAATGTTATCAACCACAGCTATCTCTGTCTTTAAAACAGGCAGCCACAGTTGCCATGAAGCAATTAAGGGATTAAAGCAAATACCAACCAGGCGCAGAATACAGCCTTACATCACCAAGTTATGCAACTTGCAGAGTCGGTTCTAACGAGGAGATGGTGTCTCTAAATGGAAGGCATTCACATGTTAAACTAAGACAACTGATCTGGGATAGATTCTAGACCTAAATACTGCTGACATCACACGAAGAGATCTGCTGAATGAGGAGCTGGCAGAAACAATATTTTTTGTACATTTGCTTAAATATGAATCTTTATCTCTGAATAATAATTTTAGTGGGGTTAGCCTTTAATTCAATATGCCTAGTGTGAATAAACCTGCAAACGTAAATGGCTAAAAAGTGAAGTTTAAGTGCACCTTTTTTGGCTGTTTTCTAAATTCTTGTGAGATTGCGACATGCCTCATGAAAAAACAAAACAAAAACAAAAAAAAACTTTCATTCGAGACCTACATGAGTTTGCTTTACAGAAAAAATAAAATAAAATAACACAAGTTTATTTAGCAGTGAAAGCTTTAACTAGCAGACAAAGTGCAAATAAATGCTCCCAAAGGGGAACATGACCAAACCTATATTTCTGTTTGTCTCCTGCAGCAGTTTTAGCATTATCATCTAACAAGCTAAAATATTAACACCTACTCCCTTTTCAATTATGACAGATGAGACTAACTGTTTATACTCCATTATTCTCACAGCCACCCTGCTTCGCTCCACGAAGCATGCAGATTTCAGTAATGAACGAGAACAGAAGCAGATGATGGCAAAAGAAAGGGGGAAAAACAGAAAAGTTGCCTTTTTAAAACTAAAAGCAAAAACATAGAAAGAGAAAATAAATCCCCCCCCCAAAAAAATATATATATATTTTTTTTTTTTTTAAAAAAGGGTAGCAAGAATGTGGTGAAAAGAGAGAAAAAAAAGAGGGACATGTGGATGCAATTGAGGGCCGATGAACTGATGATGTCATCTCCCAGTCAGGTTATCGGGCCCCAGGCAAAGCAGCTACAACTCACAAAACTTGTTTTTTCTTCTTAAAACATATTCAAACTCCAAACACAATACATAAAGCAGTCTGCATGCCAAGCCAGGTTTGGCATGTACGTAGCATGGTTAACATGTTTGCTTAAACTAATCCTGCAAACTGAGGGTGTTATCCTTCCTAGATTGAATGGTGATTGAAGATTTAGTTTTCTTTGCGCACGCACACACACACACACACACACACACACACACACAAGCACAAGCACACACTCTTTCCCATTAGCCTCTTTGGCATGGCTACACGGTGACCTCATCTGCAGTGGGCTGAACTCCAGAAAAAACACACACACACACACACACACACACACACACACACACACACACACACACACACACACACACACACACACACACACACACACACACACAGAAGTAGAGCCTGTACAGTCCCATATAAGGACTTGCTGATGATGTAATGGGCGCCACTGACTGCGAGAGAGTCTCAGCGTGCAGAGCACTTCTCATAATGTTTGGTTTTCCGGATGGAACGTCCACATCACTGGGATCTCTGAGAAAGGGAGCGGTGAAAAAGTGGAGGCAATTTATTCTTTGAGGACTTTATAAAAAAAAAAAAGAAAGAAAGAAAGAAAAAAAGGGGACACTGGCCAGCTGAACTGCACAGGTAGGAACGAAAAAACAAAATAAAAACACAAAAACAAAACAGCTCAACAGCGAAAAGATGCAGACATGCACTTAGAAACGCTCGCACTTAAAACCCTGCTTTACAACTGCAAGATAAGCTGATAAGAACTAAGTAACTGCTAATTCTACAGAGGTTAAACAAAGAGATCAACTTGCAACCTTGAGTTGATGCTACATAACCACAGAGCTGTTCAAAAGGTATCCAAGTTGTTATTTTGGAGTAAGAACACTGCACTGAGATTTTAAGTTATTGCTTTTTTTGGTTTTTAATTTGCATTTTAAAAGGAATCAACACATTACTCACAGACAAAAGTGAAACAATATAAAAACTCTGAAGCTGAGAGATCTAATTCAGTTTATAAATCCCTCTGTTCTACTTACAACTATTTAAAGTTTGCTAATTTAACTCACGAACAAAACTCATGTTTTAAAGTTGTGAGTGAAACATCATAATTAACATAAGAGTATGATTTGTGACTGAGTGATTTATTTCACACTAACACAATGTGCAGTCTCGTACTTTAAACTTAATATTAGCAGCCCAACATTAAAACAACGAGGAAAAAAAAACAAAAAAAACAATCAGTCTAAAGACAATATAAAGGCTATGGAAATATGTACAGGTATAGCTAAATGTCAGCACTACACTGTCACTGTTTTCATTGGTGCTTTTTAAAAAATAAAATTCTGCTATGAGAATTGTTGGGACACCTCTAGTGTGCAACAACAACAACATGGTACAAAAAGTCCAAACTCTCCAAATAGTAAAAATACACTAGTGACAGCTCACCTTGGAGTATACGCCTCATGCAGCAAGATGGCAAAATATACAGTGTGAATTAATGCGTTTGTACGTAGCTGGTGTGCATCTGGGGTAAAGTGAGGAGTGACAGCACTCGGTAAAAGTAGCCAGTCTGTAATTACTTTAAGAACAGAGGGGAATTCCTGACTCTCCTAGCTTAGAATGGGGTTTGCATTTGAGGTGCACAGGAGTGTGATTGGATACAGCACCGAGGGTACTCAAGGGTAGGGATACTTGTTAATTAACAAATACTCCCTGCCAAGGGACCATCTGCCATGTGAGTCAAAACATCCCAGAGAATGGCTGCTGCCTAGAAAGAAATGCACAAAAACACAGAAATATCCACATGTTCTCGTGTTGTACATTTCATGGGCATATACAGATGTGCAAGCAAAAAAAAACAAAACAAAGGAAAGCAGATTTCCCCAGAAGCAAAGGATGAGTGGATCAGAAACTGTTATTCAGATTCTTCTGAACACCAAAATAAATGTTTATTCTTGAAATACACAACTTAGGACATTATGTGAGTTCAAGAGGTTAGCTGTAAACACAAAAAGTGTCCTTGGGGGGGGAAGAAATGAGTTAGTTACACAATAAAACCTGGCCACATCATTCTGTTTAACATAAGTTTCAATTCTTTTCTTCTGCAGACTCAAGCTCTTGCTTGTAAAGGAGAGAGAGTACCAGGAAATTAAAGAGAAGAAAAATGAAAGAGACGTATCCATTCTAAAAAAGGAGTTGGCCAAGCTGAAGGGTTTTGCACTGCTGGTTGTAAAGGAGCAACAGAGACTGAGCAAGCTGCTGGAGGAGCAGAAACGCTGTACCAAAGAACTGACGGCTATCACTGACCAGATCGAGCAGAGTGTTAGTGCTTCTAAACCGAGAGCAAAGGTGGAGGAGGAACTGAAATCTCTGCATATTGGGGTTGAGCACCACAATCAACTTTCCATCTTCCACCAAAGCCAGAACACCATGACAGCCCTAAGCCTGCTGTCAGAGGTGGAAGTACTGAGGAGAAGGGTGGTGCAAATGGAGGGGAAAGATGAGGAGCTGATACGCATGGCGGACCAATGTCGAGACCTGGACAACAGACTAGCAAAGGAGACCAGCAACTGCCGGAGTCTAAAAGCTGAAGTGGATAAGCTCAATGGCAGAATTAGTGAACTAGACAGGATGGAGGAGGCTTTAGGTAAGAGCAAACAGGACTGCAGCATCCTAAAACACAGCTTGGAGCAAGAGAGACAGGTTAACAAAATGCTTTCTGATGAGCTTGATACTCTAAGGCGAAAGATAAGAGAACTAGAGGCTGCTGAGAGCCGACTGGAAAAGAGTGAAATGGTCGTCAGACAGGACCTTGGCAAGCTGAGGTCACTGACTGTAGCTTTGGTAGATGACAGAAAGGCTATGGCTGAGAAGCTCCGACAGGCTGAGGAAAAGCTACATAGGAAGGAGGGCAAAAGAAATGAACATAGCAATTTGGCAACATTGACAGAGAAGCTGAGAGAGGACAGGCTGCAGGCAATGAGGTCTCAAGTGGACTTGGAAGAAAAGATAAAGGGCATAGTAAAAGAAAAGGATCATCTCCAAGACAGACTAAACAAAGAAGAGGAAAGGAACAGAGAGCTACAGAATAAAGTAACTATAATGAAGAAAAAGTTACAGGTCTTGGAAAACAGGAAAGAAAAAGAGGAGAAATACTCATTCACCTCTATACCAAATAACACTGCCTATTACTGCCAAACAGAGGACAACAAAGTTAAAGAACTGACCCGTGAGCTAGAAAAGCTACAAAAGAGACTCCAGGATAAAGAGATGTTGGAGGGAGAACTAATGAAATTGGAAGAGGACTTTGAGTCCCTCGAAAAGAGGTTCCATGAGGAACACAGGAGGACCCAAGCTCTTACAGAGGAGCTGGAAGTGGCAAAGAGGGAGCTTTCAAGGTACGAGCAGGCAGAGAAGCAGGAGGTCAACCAGGAGCACCTTCTCCTTTGCCGTCTTCAGAAAGAGCAGGTTAAATCCAGACTCTTAACCAGAGAAGTAGATAGCCTGAAGGAAAAACTCCAGAAGCTGATGGGAACAGAGGAATCCATCTGCCGGATGCAAGTGGATCAGTCCGCATTGCAGAGCAAACTGAGCCAGCAAGAAGCCAAGAACAAAGAGCTGGCGAGAGAGATGAAAGAACTTACTGCTGAGCTAGACAGGTATAGACAAATCAACAGTCTTGGTGCCAACAAACATATTGCAGTCCGTGATCAGACCACCAGAGAGGTGCAAACTGAACCTGCACAGAGCCTTCTTCCGGACTATCGGAGGCACAGCAAGAGACTTGATGAACCAAATAGTGACACAGATCCAAACCATAACATAGAGATCATAAACAGAAGGAGCTCTCCTGTCAGCAGCCTTAACAGCTGGAACAGTACAAATAATAACCTAAGCCAGGACAGCAGCCATTCAGGAACAGATATGCACCCAACAGTTAATGGAGAAGTGATGATGTTAACACACACACCAGGTCAGCCATTGCACATCAAAGTAACACCACATCATATCCTCAACACGTCCACACTCGAGATTAGCTGCCCCACTGGAGACACAGCGACATCCTACACCAGCACAGCTGTCATCCCGACGAGTGGAGCTTCACCTAAGCAGAGAATCACCATCATCCAGAATCCTAAGACCCCCACTTCCAGCCCCGACCGTGCCGTCTCCCCACTTAATGGAGCGCCCATGTCTCTGGTGTTAAGTCCAAATTCCTCACGCTCTGTCACACCGGATCACAACTCCTCTCCTATTCAGATCGTAACAGTCAGGAGTTGTTCTCCAGAGCCAACAGAAGTTACGGATCAGACCATCTTCTGCAAGATACCCGAGCAGCAGAATGGCTGGCACCATCAGAGGTCCAGCACCCCTGACACAAGTCCCAGTATCATCACAACTGAAGACAGTAAGATCCACATCCATCTGGGGAGTCCATACATCCAGCCTCGGCACGGCATGACCCACAACTTCCCACAGCCCATTGGGCCATACTATGTTCGACATGAGCAAAGAACTCAAGTACTCACTAATGGCTGTCATGTAAAAGGTGTTGGAAAGATTACAAGTAGCATCACTATATCCCCTGCTAACTCTCCAGGATCATAATTCTCAAATGTTACAGGAAGTGGCCTTGGCGATTAGGTAAAATATATGTATGTATTCTGAAAATTATGTCCTCAGTCATTATTTTAAACAACAAAAAACAATTCTGTAAATGAAAAAGAAAAAAAAAAAAAAGATGTATCTGAATGTTTCATCACATCTGTTTGTAAAGCTTACTTTATCTGATTAGTGTCTTGAAATTTATTGGCTTTAACAACCTTTCATTGTATGTCAAGTGTCTGTCTAATACATAAATGAGACATCACTGTTTCATTAATGTTTTTTTCCTGTTCATTAAAAGTTGTTTTGTTTTCTATGCATTCATATCTAATACTTTTCAGAGGAACTGGGTTGCTTGCCAGTTTAAATGCAAAACAGCTGGATTTGGCAAAAAAGTGAGTGCAAAACACTGCTTTGATGTTTGATGAATTACTGGGAGAAAAAAAAAGCTTTATACATTTGCTGAGCTGGATTAGACTGAAGTTTTTTTCCCCCTAATGCAATGAAACTTGGAACACTTGATAGTGGAAGGGCTGTCCAGGTTTAATGGTGAACAGACCATTAATATACTTTTTAGTAAATATGAACTTTGCCATTATTAAGGTTTAACTCATTTCAAACTGACAAGCAATGCAATTAAATCCTTTAAAATGGTCTAATAGATCCATTTCCACTGATTTGCCTCATGTACTGTGAAAACAATCAAGCACCCCAGAGTATGCAGTGTAATCTTCTCCTGCCAGGCAAACATCCCAATTTATAGATTTAAATTTAAAAAAAAAAGAAAAAGACCATTTTTGAGGCATCGTTTCACCACAGGTAAGCCATACACTGATGTGTGGATTTGCTTGCTTTATGATTCTGCAGGCAGTATAATGAAGATGAAACATGAAAAAATGAGAACCAAAACTAGTCTTTTTATAAGTTTTCACTTAAGTGATTAGTGCAACTACACAATAATTCTGTTGTTGGAAAGATACCTATTTCAGTTGATTTTAAGATGTGTAAACCACATTGTAATGAACGCAGAGGAAGGAGAAATATCCAGAATACAAAAAAAAAAAAAAAAAAAAAAAAAAAAAGTGTACTGTTGCAAAAAGTAATGGAAAATAAAAGGATTTATGAAAGAAGGATATGCACAGGAATAAGAAATTATTGTTTATCTTGGAAAAAATACAGTTTCCTTGGCTTCCAAAATAACACAGATAATCCTTACAGATGAGGTACAGTGATAACTTCTGCAAGATCTCAGTAAGTCTGGAAAAAGATACAAGGTAAACAACAGCAATCGATTTGTTATCTGCAATGTAATTTAATCCAATTCCTTTAAATAATGAAACCATAATGACAGCCTTCATGGTGAACACAACAGTTATTAGATATTTTTAAGTGCAACATCACAAAATGAACAGTTACACAGTGTGGCAGAAATAAATGGCCTGAGACACTTCAGTAAATTAAAGCTAGTTACCAAAGTCACGATGAGCTGTGCCATCTAAATAGGAAACTAGCTGACAACACTGGGGGACCACTGCATGTCCTGTTGGGGAGAGACGCTGGCAGTGAGCCTACAAGGAGTGTGCACATAACAACAGTTGCAGAGAAATATTAATATGCAACCTGGCAGAGGCTCTCGTGAGAATCTTTATTATTGGTTTGAGAATTTGGCCACGAGACACATCATCAAAAAAAAAAAAAAAAAGTCATACTGCTTCTTGCAAATTGCTGCTTTATTCTTAAGACTTCAAAGTCGATCCCATCCTCCGTCAAACAGACTTCAGCTCTCCTTTTCAACCCTGTCAATTCTCTGTCAGCCTTGCAGCCATTGCTGTCAAGCGGCTCTGTGATATGAACGCACGTAAGGACGGTTATGCCAGGGGCAAACCTACAAAAAGAAAGAGCTGCGCAAATCCCTGGATATAAAACATACAGGGGTTTACATAAGTAATAACATGAAAGGTTTGAGAGTAACACCTGTGCAGAAAATACATTTCTTCTGAAGCATTTCAAGATGATCACGGCTCATTACACACACACACACACACACACACACGAAGCACAGGCAACTTACACACAGAACCACAGCCGGCCAGCAGGTTCAAACCAGAAACCTTCTTGCCTCCCGGTCATAACTTTCATCATGAATAAATTCAAAGTTTTATGAAAGAATACAGATTTTACACAGATGTCCAAGAGGAAACTGTAATAAACACATGAGCAAACTCTAATAAATTAACATCTGAGTCAAATATATGTATGACATAAGCATACACTAGGTCATGCAACAGACAACTCGCTTGGTGCTTGCCATAAAATGTGGCGACTCTGGCAAAATAATTTCCTCTCTAGTATAGAAAAAAGAAAAGCCTATTAAAATGCATCAATTAAAAGCTGCTGCTAATCTGTAAACACAGGTGTTTATTAGTTTTGAGCAATGCGAGTAGCTATATGGTATTAAAGAACAGTTTACTGACAGACTAATAACAGGGGTCAAATATATAAAGTATGTTTCACATAATGTTGTAGAGGCTGGTGAAGTTTAATTCAACATATTTTACTGACGCACTAAAACTCGGCATGCTGTGTTTCGCTTCTACGTGTATGCCTAGAAACAACAAAAGGCAGAAAACACGAATGATATATAAAAATACATATTCGAGTCTCAAAAATACACAATTATGTTCATACACAACCAGGTCACTCATCATAGAACGACGCGACTGCCCTCTTTTGGTATGCAGAGCGCATGAAGCTGCTCCAGAAGCACCCGCGGGGAACTTCCTGTGTTGATATGTGGAGAAAAACGTGGGTGCAGCACGCTGAATGCCTAAACCTAAGGGTGAAGACAGTTAACGCCGAAGTTGAAGAAAAGCGCAGGGCCAGACAGGCAATATAGAGCAACTTTATCGGTATCATAACCTGTTTTCTGTGGCGACCCGCATATACACAGAGGGGGGAAAAACACGTGTTAAAACACCTTCTGCTCATAACTATTGCTACTAAGGCAACAACAAACCAGAAGTAAGCCACACGCAAGCATATCACTGCTTTGTATTTACACTTGTCGCTACGAGGACTTGTGTTCAGTGTTGCATGAATGTCGCTGAAGTTAACAGCAACTCAGTGTTGGCTGCTAGCTACCGTTAGCTTGCTAAAGCCGATAGTTCTCGAAACAGCTACGAGCTAGCGTCGTGTTTCCTTAGAATACAGCAAAACCTCCATTACACCAAGCGAAATCCACTACACAAGGGTTAAGCCAAATACCTGATTTGTCCTCGTGTTTCCACCACTCGTCACCCAAGTCGTCACCCATTTTCTTGAGCTAATAATCCGTCCAATCCAAATATACCGCTAAGAGAACGAGCTAGGGTTGCGTTCACAGGCAGTAGGAATTTAAACATCAAAGTGGCACAATATTGACTACACATAAAGGCTAGTTGACACACTTTATACTGTAGGCATACGTGTGGTTATGCCACATACAAGTTCGAAAAATAATAATTCTTAAGGGGAAACTTTACAGATGCTCTGTGCAACATCCATTGAAATGTTACCATGTTTCAATTTATGATGGGCATTTGCCTCTTATCACAAGATTACTAAGTGGTTCGGCAATAAAGATAAATACATAAATAAAAGTAGGAAAATTAGAAAGACACTCTTCTCTTCTCTACACAGAAACAGTGAAGGTCTCAGTCTATGGACCCCTAACTATGGGAGAGTTGTAAAAATAAATCTCACTAACATAGCTGGGAACCAGCCCATGTACCAACCAAGTTGGTGTCACTTTTTTTAATGAACAAGTAAGCTTCAATAATAAAATTACTGTAATAACTGGTCAAAACAACAACGCATGATGCTGCTGCTGTTGTCATCATGAGACACGTCAAATGTCAAAAAATTGAACTTGCAGCGTCAGAACTGTTGTACAAATACAGTGCAGTATCGTCTGATAGAGCACTGTGCAAATGTTTTAGGTGCTTTAGATATATCACACAGTACCAGCATGAACAAACAGCCCCAAATTATACAGCAATGCAGAAACATAAAGAATCTCATCAGGGACAAGAAGAAGGAGTTATGAAGGAGTTATGCAGATGATGGTATGGTGCCCAGAGAGCCACAATTTCAGTATTCAGGAGTTAGTATAGAATAAACTTTACATGAGACGGAAACAGCTGAGACAGCCTTGCCACCGGGCTGTGTCAAGTTCTTCAATGCAACACCTAATTTTAATATGATTTATGCTTTTTTAAAAGTTTATTTTCTTCTTCTTTCTGCCGCTCCCTTTTGGGGTTGCCACAGCGGCTCATCTGCCTCCATCTCACCCTGGCCCTCGCATCCTCCTCTGTCACACCAGCCCTCTGCATGTCCTCCTTCACTAAATCCATGAACCTTCTCTGTGGTCTTCCTCTTTTCCTGTGAGCAATTAAAAAAAAAAAAAAAGCACAGACTTTCCTTGTAAAAGGCTTTTATGGTTTTTGCAGTTAGCAAAAACATAACACTCTTTCTTGCTGACTTCCTTATCTGGATGATAATGATAATCTTTTTTTCATGCATTTGATGATGAAAGATTTGCTCAAGCAGTTAACAAAAGCTCTAAAATAACCAACAAATCAGGCAGACACTGCACTCCTTTCCTGCACCGAGGGGCAATAATTCATCCCTGGTTCTGCTTACATTTATTTGCTCTCCAGACAGCTTTCCTTTTTAGCACGGTTATCCCTTCAGTAGACATTACCGTTTCAAGATGACACTTTTTTGGGGGGAAGAGAGAACAATAAATATGACAAATAGGCTTGCAAAATAAATTTTACAAATGACAAATGCAATTACGGGATAAACCCTCTATTAATCATGAGGTGACATTTCTATTGAGGAAGACAGCAATGTGTTACTGCTCTTCTACTTTGTGTACATTACAAAACACATCTTTACATCCTCTGTCATTATGGTTTGGAGGAGGAAGGGTTCCAGCGCAGAGAAAAAGCAAAAAGGAGAAAGGAGGAGGATGTGTTTGGAATAGTGCCCTCATTCCTGCAGCTGTAGTGGAG
Source organism: Archocentrus centrarchus (assembly GCF_007364275.1). NCBI lineage: Eukaryota > Metazoa > Chordata > Actinopteri > Cichliformes > Cichlidae > Archocentrus > Archocentrus centrarchus. The sequence continues at coordinate 23,949,230 of NC_044366.1, read as the reverse complement.
AGGAGGGACAGCTCCTCTGGGAGTAATTGCATGCTTTTTTGTTTTTCTGTCGGAATAACACATTTCTGGCTTGTAGAGGGTATGAGATGTTTGATTAAAGCTTTACCACAAGGAAAAAAAAATGAGAACAGACTGATTACTGTGTAAATTATGAAGAGTTTAGAATGGCTGTGCTGTGTAACCCTGAAATGGGGGGAAGAAAAACAAATAAAGACAGAGAAAGGAAGGATGCAGTGAACACATTGTGCTAATGTCTGCCAACTTTCAGGCAGGACAATAGACTCTAAATGGCAGCTATGTATGTAATTAAGAATAATTCCTGTAAAACACTGGGCTTGTCCTCATTTGTCATTCTTTCTGTTCATCATTTGGCTGCATTTTCAAGGGGAACAATACGCTGTGAAAAAAGAAAAGAAAAACAGTCCAATCTTTTCTAGACCCGCGGGGAACCTGTATGACTTTAAAGATTTTCCTGTGTTAATCAGCCAACTTGTCTAAGGTGAAATGCACTTTAAAAGAGAAAATTCAGTGTTGAAGCACTTGAAAGCAGAACTTTTTTTTTCTTTTACTTGAATGAGTGCTCATGCATTCAGAATTACTCTGAGGAGGCTGTTTGAATAAACAGAAGTGAAATGTTTTTAATAAAATATGGATAGCTATAGTTTTTCCAAATTGAGCTAGTGCCTTTAAAACTTTTGAAGCAAAATGCTGTGTTGTTTGAGATCATTCTTAATCTCATTAAAGGAGTATTTCTACATTACACACGAAGCAGAAGATGTTAGAGTGAGGACAGAAAATCACTGCTAAGGCTTTTTTTTGTGTATTACAAACTTTCTGAAATTTTACATTTGAATTTATGGACTCAGGGTATTGAGTTTACATATATGTAGATGTATGTATTTCCCATTTTCTTTTCACTATCTTGAAAGAGGACATGTGGAAGCAAAATATCCTTCTAATATTTTCCTTAAAGTGGACCTAAAATGAACATGATTGGTCAATAATCACATTTTTGGCCTCTATTAGTATAACTTTGATTCACAGTTCAATACAAGAAGCACTCTGAGAGTGCAAACCTCTGCCAAGGCAGCTCAACTCTCTGTGCAATATTTACTTTTAAGGGAGTAGAATTGTATTTTGTATATATTCATTTTGCTTTCTTTGTTCTTTTGAAATGTACTTTGAGAAGTTTGTAGTGCAGTAAAAATCAGATAAGGGCAGCATGACAGATTTTTACTTTGATTGCACAAACATGTAGGAGTAGGTGATGGATAATATGTATTGATTTGTAAATAATGACATTAACTTGAGGTTATTATATAATATTACACTACAGTATTTTTAACTAACAATGCAGCTCATTCTCTTTATCTTAACAATATTTTGTTAAAAGATATGGTGCATTTTGGGGTCAACGTGAAAGAAAGGCAGATGTGAAATGTAAAATTGAGGTCAGAGGTCAAATGTCAAATATTTGGATGCAAACTATAATGTGATATTTAGAATCTTTATATACCACCATCATTTCCTAAATGTTGCCAATATAAAGAAAGGCAGTAGAAATTTAATCATCCCTTTAAATCATTCCCTATATGCCTATTTATTGTTAGTACAAACAATGGCAGTGAGAAAGATAATTTAAATTGCTCTACATAGCATTATTATCACTTTGACCTTCAGATCAATCTATTGACCTTGAAGGAGAAGTCAGAGGTCAAGTGTGACATGATGCACTTTATATATATTGACAATATACAGCACACTTGTAAGAATCATAGTTTCTAAGTTATAATTATTTTTGGCAACTTTTTACCAATAAATCATTAAGTTGACCTTGAAGACCTTGGTGGGTGTAAGCCAAATTTTAATGGATTGTGAACATGACTCCACTCTGCGCCCCTATAAAGTTTTATCAGAATTCATTCAAAACAAGCTATCGTGTTTACAGACAGAATGACACGCAAATGCTACCAAAAACATAACCTCCTTTGCTGAAGTAATAATCTGTATTCATCTTGAACTGGGCCTTGGTGCAGTTTCTCAATTAGCCAAATGCCTAAGGCCCCAGTCATACAGGCCTAGAGACCAGTCACAAGGAAAAATCTGTATTCCCCAACTGGTTGGCAAGCGGAATCTGGAGATTGCTGACAGTTGCTAGGTGAAATTAGTTATAAAGAGTTATAAGGTACTGCACCAAAAACCACCTTGCAATTGCTTTGGTCACTAGCAGACTCCCTTGATCGCCTGTATTTTTTTTATCGAAGATGCTGACTTCTCAGCAAGTCGCAGAGAGTGGTAGTGAAACCAGAAACAGAGACCGTTTGCCTTCAATGTAAAAGGTGCACTTTTTGAAATGTGTTGGATTCAGTGGTCAGACACAACATTTACTTTGCAGACTAATGTTCTCCAGTTCATTACCACTCAGTGGCTAGTTAGTGAGCATTTGCAGACAAATCAATATCTTCCATGCAAACTATGGCCAATTTGCTAGCAACCACAGCAGTTTCAAAAGGAGGTTTTACCTGCAGCACTCTCTTCATGAATGAGTGTTTCACCCAGTGATGGCCATTAACCACTCAGCAAGTCATCAAGAAATGCACATTTTTCCCTGGCAACTAGAGGTGGTGGTGGTGGGGGGTGTCAATGACTGTTGTCTAGGCCTGTGAGACTGAGGCCTAAAACAAACCATTCTACCCGCTCACTCATAGCGCTTTCTACTATAAGTCTCATACAGTGCTTTTAATACATTTCGTTAAATTACTTGTTGGCGTCTTTCAAAGCACAGTTACAACTGTATTCATTATTATTATTATTATTATTATTATTATTAGATGACTTGCTCTAACATCTGAGCCACAGTTGCCCCGAGGAAGCCCCATAGAGTTCAAAATCTCTTACCCAAATCTCTCTCTGGCCAGGGGAGCAGCCATACAACCTTACACACACTCAAACCCAATCAAGGTTTTGATGAATGAAAGCATCACATCTGTGTTTGAATAATTTTGATGTTGCACAGGAAATAATTGAGATGCAAAAAGGTAAAAAAATAAAGACAATAAAAGTTTTAAAGTTGTCGGAATGAAAAAAAAAAAAAAAGCCCAAAGATGAACGTCAGGCCACTGTAATTAAAAGCGGGCAGCTGTCTCTTCAGGCCTGTGTGATTGCACACTGTGGAACATTGGTGTTAATGTGTTTATTTTGTTGCGAGCAGCTGTTCCTCCTTTTTTTCCTTTTTTTTTCATTTTAATGATCACAAGAGGATATGTTTTCGGTTGTATTTTCTTTGGTTGCTATCTTCTTCTCTTTTTTCCTCTTCTGAACATAGTGAAGGAAAGAAAGGCCAAAACAAGAACTGATACAGACTAATTGTGGCTTTGAAAAGTTCAGAGCTAATCACTATACAAAAGCCATCAATTTCCTACCTGTTTTCCACGCTATGTGTTTCCAGTGATAAACACGCTCTTCGTTATGCAGGATCTGTGCTTACTCTTTGTTTTGCCTATCAAAGAATCTGCAGTTCAGTTTGATGTTGTAACAGTTAAATGATTGGATGGTATTTAATGAATATGTTTGTTGCCAAATTGTGCAGTGACCTTGTATAAACAGTGGCCAGTAATCCAAGGAGAATAACATATTTAGAGAAGTACAACAGCTCTGGCAAAGTGAAAAAAAAAATGGATGAGTCAAACGAATATGAAATTAAATACAGTAACTGTCATGTCGGCATGCCACAGTTTGAACAGGGGGGCAGCAAAGTAGTCAGTGGCTTGACAGCAAGTTTGTGACCAAGTACAGAAAAGCAGCAAGTGACCTTGAGCTTTCGAAAACTTCACCACACATAACCCGAGCCGGTCTGCGAGTTACAACTGTATTCATGAGCATCTGGCTGAGCCTGACCTGCATGGAGATGTGCTGCATTTTAAGCAATTGGCAAATTTTAATCTGTTTTGTTTGTTTGTTTGATTTTCTTTTTGTCCTTTATGTATGTTTTGAGGCAGCAGTAAAATCTGAAAGAGATTAAAGACATGTATCAGTTCAACACATCTGAAAATGTCAGAAATCTAATTTTATGTGTGAACCTTTAGTGGACTCCAGAGAGTGATATCGCTACAGTATATGACAGAGTCTGTGAGTGTTTGGTCACATGTATACATGTGTCTGTGACCACAAATAGGATTAGCAAGCAAATGCCCTCCTGTAAATGTGTCAGGGGTAAGAAGGGGTAACAGGTAAGACAGAAGGTACCTCAGCGCAGATGCCATTATCAAAAAGGTCCCAGTTACTGTCAACCTCACCAAATGTCTGACCACACGGTATGCAAAGTGTGCTGAACAACAACGGCCTAGAAGTTACAGCATGACATGGCAGCCAGCTGAATCTTGGAGGTATTTGCTGGCATTTCAGAACTGGGCTGTAGCCAGGAAAGTCATGTTTGTCTGCCACCAGGCCTCTTTTTATTGAGCTTTAAAAGCCATCTGATTGTACATCAGAGTTCATTTACAACTCCACAAGAGTTCTACTACATACACATTCATTGGCTACTTTTTTAGTTACACCTGTTCATCTTGTTAATCTATGTTTGTTAGCATTAAAAAAATCTAATCAGCATAGCAATCACACAGGAGCAACCTGATGCATTTAAGCATGCAGACATGGGCTGAAGTTCAAACCAGGCATCAGAATGGGGAAGGAAGGGGATTTAAGTGACTTTGAACATGGCATGGTTATTGGTGCCAGACAGTGTGGTTTGAGTATTTCAGAAACTGCTGATCTACTGGGATTTTCTCGCACAACCATCTCTAGGGTTTACAGAGAATGGTCAGAAAAAGAGAAAATGGCCAATGTGCTGCAGTTGCCTGGGTGAAAATATCTTGTTGATGTCAAACTGCTTTGAGCTGACAGGAAGGCAACAATAACTCAAATGAGCATCTCTGAATGCACATGACATGGTACCTTGCAGCGGATGAGCTACAGCAGCACAAAACCACACTGGTGGAACAGAAAACGGAGGCTACAATTCACACAGGCTCACCAAAAGTGGACAACAGAAGACTGGAAAAACATTTCCTCGTCTGAGTTTCCATTTCTGCTGCCACATTCGGATGGGTAGGGTCAGAATCTGACATAAACAACATGAAATCATGGATCTGTTCTGCTTTGTATTAATAGTTCAGGCTGCTGCTGGTCGTGTCGTGGGGTAGGGGATATTTTCCTGGCATACTGTTGGGTGCTTGTAGCTCAGGAGGTCGAGCAGGTTATCTTCTACTTGGAAGGGTGGTGGTTCAATTCCAGGTGTGCTAAAGTGTTCTTAAACAAGATACTGAACCCCATGTTACTCTCTGATGTGTTCATCGGAGTGTGAAGAACCAGTTTATTTACCACTTTGGGCTCTTTAGTTCCAACTGAGACACCACAATGTACCTGATTATTGTTGCTCACCATGACTGTCCCTTTATGACAACAGTCTACCCATTTTCTGATGGCTGCTTCCAGCAGAATAACAAAACATCTTAGCTCAGTTCATCTGTGGTTTCTTCAACATGACAATCACATCACTGTACTCAAATTGCCTCCACAGACAACAGGTCGCAATCCAACAGAGCAACTTTGGAATGTGTGGAATGGAAGATTTACATCATGGATGCGCAGCTGACAAATCTGCAGCAACTGTGTGATGTCTTGTCAACATGGACCAAAATCTATGAGGAACACCTTGGTGAATCTTGAAGAATGATGTATTAAGACAGTTCTGAAGGAACAATGGAAGCAAACCCAGTACTACCAAGCTGCAACTAATAAGGTGCTTGGTGAGTGTATTATGTGGAAAATGTTATAAAGTCATTTATGGCTCCAGAGCAAGCTATTTAAAATTCTAGCTGTCTCAAAGGACGTCACGTAAGTAAGCATTGGTTGGGGTGAAGACCAGAAGTTGGAAAAAAAAAAATGCTGGTGTAGAATTAGAAAGAAGTGCGCTCTCACCCCTTTACCCTATGGATTAAGAATGGGATGTCACTCACATTCATATGCGTTTGAAGGCAGACAAGCAAATGCTTGTACAATCCTCAGAGCAAGCGTATAGTGTAGTTGCTGGACTACCACAGTAACATTGTCAAGTATTATGTGAGTTGAAATGAGTGTTATGACATACTAATTTCAAATTTGGTCTGATGAAAGTAAACAAAACAAATGTGCTGTCAAACCGTTCAGCCATCTAGTGCAATTGTTATCAAATGTGGCTTTGTGCTTATGAGATCATACATTTTAATGCTGGATTCGTCTTCTCATTTATAACGTTTGTTTCCAGCAGATGCAGTGAAACATCAGTTCTCGTGTGTGAGACCTCTGAGTGCTTGTGGCTGCAACATATAGCAAAACCAACTGTGTGGGAAGAATGACAGGACATCATGTCCCCTCTCTAATTAGGGTAAGTGACAAGAGTGATTGTTGTTAGCTGCAGAAGTGATGGCATTAAAGGGCTGAGGGCCAGCCACACAGCTGGGAGATTAGGGACACATGCATAATTTGGCCTCGACACGTACGTCACCAAAGGGAGACAGAGGAACAAAACAAGGTGAAAAGGGACTGCTACATAATGCACCTGTCAAATAGGTGTGGGGTTGTGTAATTGAGCAGATGTAGGCAAGAGCATTTGGAAAAGAAACAAACGCTTGTGTTTTTAGCTAAAGAAGATGAGGCAGACTGCTAATGAACTGGGTACCAATTGTGAAGTTGTGAATGAAAGGTGTGCCCGGTGCCGTTATAGATCTTATTTCTCGCTATAAATATCACATTTCAAACACTTCCATGCCCATTGTTCTGTCTTAGTATTTGGATTTTGTTTCAATTTAAATTTAGTATTGCCCTTTTATAGTGTAACACTTCGGGTAGTTTCTCTGTTGTTAAAAACTGTGGGGAAGTGGACAAAATATGTACAAAGAAACCTGATCAAATACCATAACTAATTTTATTGAAAAAAATAGGCTCAAAGTAAACTCAACCATAAACAAAAGCTGTGTTACTCAATACATATCAGAAGCAACAAATCTGCAGAACAGTATGTGCAACTTGTCAGGCTCTCAGTAGTCATCAATAGCAATTGCTCAGGAACTCAGTGTGAATGTTATTGAATTAAACTTAGGCCTTGAAAAGACCAAATGCCCCAAATGTTTGCCTCTATTGATTGCTAGTCAACAACGGAGTGCTGACATTTTCACCAATCTGATCCATTGTTACAGAGCTCTGAATTTATTTTGTTTGTTTATCCACAGTTAGTAGCAGTATAGATGGGACGGACTGTATCGGCTAATGTTACTTTCACAATAAAAAAAATATAGAGAGAAAAGTAAGTGATCAATGAATGAATCACTTTTCCTCTTAAATACACTGTTAAAAAACAACAACAACAAAAAAAAAAACTAAAGAAACACTTTGAAAACACATCAGATTTTAATTGGGGGGTGGGGGTGGGGGGTGGGGTGATGCTGGATATCTATGCTGATATGGATTGGGTAGTGTGTTAGGAATGAAAGGATGCCATGTTGTTTGATGGAAATGAAAATGATCAACCTACAGAGGGCTGAACTGACAAAATTATGCAGCATAATCCATTTTGCTGAAATTTTATTGCAGCAACTCAAAATTGTCCTCAGTCGTCTGTATGACCCCCACATGCTTGTATACATGCCTGACAACATTGGGCACGCTCCTAATGAGGTGATGGATTTAACGGACCAGATCAATATCCCAGATCTTTCATTAGTGCAGATGCTGATTCAGCATTCACAATATTCAAATCTCAATCTTTATTATGATCTATTCCGTATGTTTTTTTGCCATCTGTCTCCTTTAACATAGTTCAACTTAGAAAAAACATTCAACCACTATTGGATTTCGGGGTTTTTTGGACATGTCTGCTTAGACCTCTCTCATTTCTAACTATTAAATTTTTATAATTAATTTAATTTTTTTCCACCAACATTTTGCAATCCATTCTGTTCAAATCCTCATTCAACCTATTCCTCTTTCAACTTTAACTGCTTCCACATACTTTCAACTACAGACACCATTCAAACTTTAAAACACCAAGACATTAAACTATTCAACTTGTATTTATCTTTTCCATCTTTTATGGGTTTAAAACTGTGACAGTTTTATGACATTTTTAGACAGTTCCTGAAATTTCAATAGTTTTCTATGGAGGACCTTTACAGTGGGTGACATCATCAGCAAAGAATTTGAGCTCTTTAACTTTTCAATTTTTTTCCTATTTCCACTTTTTTTACTCCCACAAGTTTTTCTCTACCCACACATTTTATGCTTCAAATTGTAGCTATGTTTGTGCTGCTTAAGAAAATGACCTTTCTAAAACACAGAGATTTAGAGAATTTAAACTAGGAGTCTGAGAGTTTCAGGAGTGCCACCCACATCTGTCATTAAGTGCAGTGTTAATTTTTCTCCCACCTTGTGAGCAAAAGCAGAAATGGAGGCACTTTTTAAACTGCCATTTATCACTCAGTTTTAGTGGTGTGGACACAAAAAAAACATATGTTCTGCTTCACTAACATCTCCTTGTGCTCCTTGTGTGTGAAAGGTTTGTCACCGGGACCTATAGTTTTCGTGTGGAAACCTGTTGAAACAAGCTGCTTCTAATTGGTCAATTCAAATTCAGCATTCAGACACATATTTCAGCAGATTTATTAACAATGGAAACAATTCAACTAAAATCATTAGTATTCACGCTGCATTTTCTTCAGCAAATGTATTCTGTAGGGTTCTAGGGGAATCATGTTTTTCTGCCACTTTTCATAGTTAGCAATGCCCTGTTTAAGTTTTCCCATCAAATTCAGGTTAAACATTAGGACAGTTCTGCATATTTGTGTGTGAACTTCAGCTTTCAGCACGACTTCTTAGCACTTGCAGAAGAATGATTCTGTATATTTCAGCAGCTTCAAAAAGTTTCACAAATATTTCAAGAAATTTAAGCAGTTCAACTCAAATCATCCATCTTTCAGCATTCACAGTATTTCTATACTGAACGCCTTCTTATGAGATTTTTTCAAATGCTGTCCCAGGTCAACAATGAACTATTAGATTTCTGCTAATATGGCTGCTAAGAAAAACAAGCATCTTGACCAGGGGCATCAAACATAAGGCTCAGGTCTCAAAATTGGTCCAGCAAAGACTTTGATCTGGCCCACTGGAGAGCTTTTGGGCCAAAATTTTAGATTTTTAACTGTATTTTTAACTGTATGTTTTGCAGCTTTCCTTATTAATAAAGATGTCCATAGCCATCCATACTACACCAAAGAAATTAAGTAATAAACAAATAAATGACAGAAAAGTTCCCATTTTTTCCACTATCTACTATAGAAATTTCTGTTTTCTTTCACAATGGGTCTACAGGGAAAAAAAAGGACATTTTCTGTGAATTAACACTAGTTTTTAAATTACAAGGCAGTCTTGGCAATGAGCTGCCAGAACTTTTATTTAAACACATTTCTTTCTTTCTAAGCCCAAAGGTATTTTTTTTTTTCATGTATATGTACAGTTTTCATTTACTTTATTTTCATTTATACCACTTTATTCCAGTACATTTGTTGAAGGGAAGCATAAGGTTTAAGAAAATAATAAATATGATAAAATTCAGTGCATTATGAAAGATTGTCTGCAGTCTTGCTGCACTGTGTCAGAAGCAATAACAAAATCTTACTGCAAAGATTTGGCTTAATGAACTACACAAGGTTCAAAGTCATCAAGTCATGCAATAAAAAGCAAATATTAGAGAAAATTACAAAGCATGAATGCAAATATATGCAGCAGAAGTTTCTTTTTTAATTCTTCTCTCTTCTGTTAATCACCTTCTGAAGCTCTAATTTATGGAAGAGGCACAAATCCAAGAGTTGAACCACTGGAGTAGGTTAGCTAAATACTGTACACTGTATATAAAGAATTTAATGCTCTGTCTCAACCAGCAGTAAAATTTAACCCTCTACAGCACAGCGTTTCAAAATTTCAGTCCAGTAACATGTTGGAGTCATTATCAAGCATGATTTGAAGGCGGGACATCCTTTTCTGGCACAATGTCCAAGCAGCACATGGTGTGAGAAGAAGGTAAGAATAATTGCCCTAGTAATCATTTAAAATGACATAAATCCTAAATAAAATAAAAAAATACAGGAGTGTTTATGAAGTTGTAGAGAGGGATTTTGTCAGGTTTTATGAATTTTTTTTTTTATTTTGCATTTTCAGAAATTCAGTTTTTCTTTTTGTTGCCTTAGGGCAACATTGTGCAGTAAGGGGAACTTCTAGAGGGAGACTAACCCTAACACTCAAAAAAGTGGTACCACTGCCTTTACTTTGATATACATGGCAGTGGTGACATGCTGGCTGCTCTACAGACTGGACTGCACTTAGAATGGGATGACAAAAAGTGACCACATGCACGTGTGTGGATTCAAATCCCAAATTGCACAAAGTGTGTGCAGTTCTGTGCAAAGTGTCCAAATCAAAAAAAGAAAAGCAAGAGAGGGCAAACCAGAGGTGGGATATCTCAAAAGTATGAGGAGTAGCAGGGGCCCATGGCCCCCATTCCTAATCATATCTGCTTGGACAGTACATCACAATGGCCAACAATATGTGAGAACAAATAATAATGCATTAGACTTATATAGAACTTTTCAAGATACTCCAAGATGCTTTACAATTTCATGCACTATTCATTTACACCTCAATCATACTGGTGGTGGTGAGCTACTGGGGGCAGTATGACAGAGGCATGACTGCCAATTTGCACCTACGGCCCCTCTGACCACCACCACACAACCACATTCACACTTAGGCAATGTGGGTTAAGTGTCTTGCCCAGGGGCAAAAGAGTTCCTGGGTGCACAGGAACACCAAAAGCAATGTGTATAAAATGTAATGTGCACCTCTGTTTTACAGCATACAAGAACTGTTCACACACAGAATGAAGCAATGTCTCCCAACATGAGTGTCAACATGGCGTGACAATGGGCCATACGAACCTGAGCCTATATCAGATCATATGGAAATATGTTTCAAGTGTTTTTCAGTTCTTTATCAATTGTTGACATTTTTGGAAACACCTCTGGTGTTTTTATCGCTCTGTAACACTTGCCTTATGATCTATGAGTTAATAATTTTCTCTGTAGTTTTATACCATTGTTGCACAACGTTGCCCCTAGGCAACAAAAAAATATCTTGGGGAGGGGGGCCTGAAATATAAAAAAAAATTAGTTTGGGCAATTAAATGGCCCAAAGTGAATCAGTAAATGATGTCAAATAATTTTCAGCATGTACCATCACAATGTGTGTAGTAGAGTGATAACTCAAGCATTGATGTATCAGTATAAAGAATTTTGTAATGTTATAAAATAGTGTATCATTCAGAACAAGCATTTTTAACTGTTGGCATTTTACTGATAAGGCTTCTGCACTTTTATCTAAGTAAGAGTTTGAAGGACTTTACTTCTAATGGGATGTTAAAGGGGGCAGCACAGTGGTGCAGTGATTAGCACTGTGCTGCCTCACAGCAATAAGGTCCTAGGTTCAAATCCACCATCTGGCTGGAGCCTTTCTGAGTGGAGTTTGCATGTTCTCCCTTTGTCTGTGTGGGTTCTCACAGGTACTCCAACTTCCTCCCACAGTCAAATGGCATGTAGTCAGTGGAGTTAGGTTAATTGGTTAATCTAAATTACCCATTAAACTTTACCAATGCATCTGACAGGGGAACAAATAAAAAAACTCTCCCACATGAAAGCTTTTCTTAAAATATTTTTTTATGCCTTTGAAGCCCTTCAAAGCTCTACATGTGTGATTGGGCTGGGCAAATAAATCGAATTAAATCCAGTTGAGTTAAAAAGAACAGTTTCCTTTTTCATCTTAAATAAGCCATGACACAATGAAAAATAAAATAAACAAACAGATAACAGCAACAACAACAAAACAGGAAACAGGAATTCCTTTTTAAATAATCAATTTAATTTTTACATAACACATCTTACCATCTGACTAATTTTTATTTGCGCAATAAATCTAAAAGTTTCATACGTCTATAACATATACATGCGGAAAATAAAATCAGAACTAATTTGTCTTATACAGTGTAACAACATCATCCCCTTTGCTAGTCTCAAACAGACCTACCAATTAATTTTGCAAATAGATATTACTACCTTTAATGCATAATTACAACTGATTCTAATCATGAAAAAAAAAAACATTCTTGCTAATGCTCTTAGGGCTGATGCTTCACCCAGCCCCCAATGCCGCACAATATATTTTATGTAAATAAGTAATTGCTCATGAATGCATAAGCTTAGTGAGATATCACACATAGGGTTGATAAGATGGCAAATGAAAGAATGAGGAGAATGCAAGAGTGTGTGTGAGAGAGAGAGAGAGAGAGAGTGAAGAGGGAGACTGAGTTAGACAACGAGCACAGCAGTAAGAGGGCAAGTGAGGATGTCCCGCAGGTCATGAATAAAAGACGAAAAGAATAATTTGGGTGTTTCTCATCCTGGTACAGAACACCATAGTGTGGGTATCAGAGAGATTAGCACCACCGAATAGCATCTCACTCCCCTTCTCCTTTTTGTTTTTATCTCTCCCTCTCCTACGTTATACACACACTGCAGTCTCTTTCTGCTCCTTAGTGAGATTGCATTAATATGATCATCTTTTGGGTGCAGTCACCGCGGGGAATTTGCATGGTGCAAATTAGGTTGGATCTCCTTCTTCGAGAAGCTATTAGCCCCTCATTACCACCCTCTGTAAATGTATGTGCACGTGTGCGTGCGCAAGTGTGTATGTGTGTGATGCTGAGGTGTGATTTCATCAAGTAAATCTCTACTCCAGCGGTACATCATGTTCTCTTCTTCAAACACAAATTACAGTAACTTACCTGACAAAACAAATACTATCGGGAACAATCTTATTACGCCTTCCTGTGTTTATCCACTGTGGTTAGACAGAATAAAGAAGACCAGCGTGCTGCTTTACACTCTGTTCAATGACGCAGCCTAAAGGACTGCGAGTAGAAGGAGGGAGTCCTTTATACATACAGCAGCAACTCATTTTCTGATCTAGGTGGAGATAGCTCCTGTGAGGGACCACGCTGTGGTTTCTAAAAAGATGTTCCTAAGAGGAAGATTTGTCTTGTCACTGTTCTCTGCGAGAGCATTACCATTTTACAATCAGCTCTTGAACAGCTGTTTCCATTGATAACAAATTGATGTATTTGTCTGTAATTGCAGGAAGATAGGAGCCCTTTCACACTTACACATATACAGACCCATAACTGCTATAGGTGGATACAGTGTGAGAGCTACATTTACCGGTGAATGATAGACTGTACATGTTGTCAGAGACCCCTGCATTGAAATGCTAAGTCACGTGTTTCTACTTTAACTAAATGCCCCACAAGCTCTTTCTGTTGGGAGTAGAATTTTTTTACAAGGAGCAGCTCAAAAGATTTTATTATTCTGCTGTTCTTCTCTAGGTGATAAGATGAATATGAAAACGCACACTGCTGGCAGGATCTACCTCAAAACAAAGCAACATCTACACAGTTTAGATATAAAATAATACCATCTTCCAGCCTCCCCGTTATCCCCATGTATTTATAATCTTCTGTAAGAGAGAAATCACAATGCCATTTGAAGATCACTGGTAATTTCTTGTCCTAAAATAGCACGTTTGTGGTAATATTATATTTTTCTGTTAGTGAACTTTGAAAATTACCTTCAGGGCATAGATGAGCAAACTATGTGCCGAAGGCAAATACCACATTTTTTGTTCTGTTTGATTAATTTCTGTATTCATGTAAGTTTTACACATCAAATACAGTTAATGTGTATGCTCAGAGGCTCTAATGAAAGAAACCTTACTGTTGTACTGCGATGAATGGGGATCCAACAAATTTTAGGAGAAACACCCCAGCTGTCTTCTTGCCTATTCTTCACAATAAAAGGTCCTGATGGGTGATAAATATGTAGTATACTGCTGCCATGTCAAACTGTAACTAATCAGATCAGATTAGTTTCTCAGCTTGAAGGAGGTGTAAATGGAAAGAGGGAGGCTTGGCAAAGATGCTGGAGGAAATGATTGTTGGGGAACTGATTTGCTCGTTTTCCCTCAGCCTCTGCGGATCAGATGGTTCATAAAGCCAACAGCAGATGGTGCTGAGATCCTCTCAATGCTTCTGCTCTATGTGTCCACGTCAGTCTCTGTGTGCATATCAGTTGCATGTGTGCCATTATAAACACTGGTTTATCTTATAGGGGCAGTTTAATATGAATACCTGTGTTGTCTGTGTGCTTGTCTGTTTCCCTCCCGTGAGGACAGTCTTGTTACTGACACAGGCGGAGAGGTTTTCCTCTTTGGGCTGTTTACTTTTTGTGGGAGGTCAGAGTGACACAGGACCTTAGAGAGAGAGACCTTTTCAAGCAGCCTCTCTGTAGGCCCCTCCAGTGAACTGGAACTTCAGATACTGGGTTTGGAGGCTGAGCTAGTGGGCTAGTTTTGCACAGTGGGACCACAGTTGGTCTTAGAGGCAGGGTAAGCATGTCGTTTCTTGCCTGACATTCTATGTTCTTATCTTGCCACCATGCCTCTCTCCATTCTTTGTGTCCCTCTTAAGTTTGCCCATCAGCCCTCTGGCCCTGAGGAGCATCTGTGCCCCTCCTCATTTCCCATATGCCCCATGCCTTTAAGCCTAGCCCCCAACTGTAGAGCCGATCACTTATTCATCACCGACATGAATTAACAATTGTTCATTTTCCATCACACCAACAACCCGATGGTTTGATTTCACTCCTGACCTGCTTGTGGTTTCACTCGTGCATCACGCAAACACGCAGGCAGCACTGTGTAAACTTCAACATGTCAGAGTGAAAGGATATCTCAACAGGCAACACAATGACAAGATGACAGCCCAGACTGCAGCAAAATCGTAATCTTTGTTTAACTATTTATACAAATCTGCAAGGGGGAAAAACAGAGAATAACATGCATTTATGGGGAAAAACACCAACCTTGGCTCAAAAGCTGTCAGTGATAGAGAAGATCTTACAATTTAGGTTTCATATATACAAAAAAGGAAAAGTTCAGAGTTCTTCATACGCTTGTTTTGCATTTTTTTTCCTCTTTTTCCTTCTTGCTTCTCAATCAATTAGCTGACTTAATTCATCATATTCTTTACTTCAGCCAGATACTTCCATAAGCCCTTTGAGCCAGTCATCCCCCTATTCATTCACCCCCAGTTTTAATCAGGACCAGCTTGCCAAAGAGTCCTTCCAGTAGGTTCACCCCAAACGGCACTCCCTGCTGCATCCATCAAGCTACTGTTACCCTCTTGTTACTCTAGCACCACCAGTGTCTAGAGTTCATTGGGGGATACTCCTTATGGCTTACATGATTATTAAATAATAAATGACAGTTGTGCACACTTTTTCAGATGAGTTGATTCAATTTTCTTCTAATGGATGAGCTCATATTGTATCTTCTTCTCTGTGTATGTTGCCCATAATGACATAGACAGAGGATTTGCTCGCTCTATTTTTGACCACATTTGACTGCAATGTCTCCCACATCACTTACATCAAAAGGACTTTAGGACGGGGGCTTTAAAATGGCTGGTATGTTTAGGAAGAAGGATTACAGCAAGAAGACCTGGTTCAGTGTTGACAAAGGTCCCTGTCTTCTGTTTTAGGACAGAAAGAACTGTGAACTCAGGTTTTTAATGCTTATTTCATTAGATGTTTTAGGCTACATGATATTGACATAAAATGTGTTACTGGTTGGGGCATAACTTCAGTAAGAGAAGAAATCACCTGGCTAAATACTTCAAGACTAATAATAACCAAGAAAATGGAGAAAATTGCAGCTCTGGGGTGAAACATCAGAAGTAGCCCCAGAAAGAGAAGTAAATGAAAGACACACAGTCGGAGAGAGAGGCAATAAACAGAAAAGGTGTGTTTGTGTAAGAAGTACTGGGAAAGGTGGCTGAAGTTTAGATGGCTAATTTAAAGTTATTCAAAAAGCCTGCTCGAGCAGTACTTGAAGAATCTTTTTTTTTTTTTTTTCTGGCACTGTTAAAGAAAGTTAGGTTTAAAGGGTGAAAGATCAGTCACACATTGAAATGAAAACTGGAAATGAGAAGCAGTTGGTACTGGTGTGTGCCTACCAGAAAAAACTCAGCAATTCTCTACCCCCCCCCCCACCAACCCAAAAAAACAAAAACAGGAATAAGCCATGTCTATCACCTCTTAATCCACAATTTGACTTTGTTTTGTTAAACAAATGAGAAATAACATGTTAATTAGCGAGCTTTAAAAGGCGCCGGCAGTCGGATTTTGCTAGCTTTGGACAGAGTCAAGCTAGCTGCTTCTCTTTATCTAAAGTCTTTGTGCTAAGCTTGTGCTGGCTTCAGATTTACATAAGACATGAGATTGGTATTAATCTTCTTATTAAACACTCTGCAATAAAGTAAATAAGCCTCTTTCCCAAAATGTCCAAATATTATTTGCATTGCTTAGCGCTATACGTGTATACAAAATGGCTACCAGCCATGTGACAGATGCATCGAGTCGAGAAGTATTACCAAACATCAAAAGAGGAATCACTTTCATGCTTCCCACGTATGCCTTATGACTGGAACCTTTAACCCAGAAAACTGCAGATTGGTTCATTGGCGTCTCAGTGATTTTGCAGACAACAGCAACATGTTGCTGGTAGGAAGTAATTGCTCATTCAGTGTATAGTAAGATCCTTGTTGTTCTAATCCATTCCTGTCTCCAGCCATAGCTGAACAAGTGTGTGTTTAGGTATAAGAGTAAGATAGTGTTGACATGTTGGTATGATCTGAGTACATTTGTCTTGATACTCTTCTGTTTGTAAGTGGATGACTGAAGGGAGTGTCTGTCTCTCCACATGACAGTCCAAGGACACAGTTCAAAGCTTTGCCAGGTTTCAGTCGAACCCTTTGAAGCCTCTTCTATCACCGCTCTCAAAGGGTAGATGGGAAAGAATGCGTGGAACTAGTATGAGTGTTTTCACATTATGCCATGCATCGAGTAGTGAATTAAACTGCTTTCGTTTAGGACAGAAAATGCTCCCTGGATGGGCGCATTATAGTTCCTCTACACCCTATTCTCAATGCATTTACTCCATAGCCTCAGAAGCCCTGATTTGTGCCATGTAGCTCCCCAAACACCCCACACCTCCCCCCCAACACCCACGAAACACGCCCCACACCTCCATCACAGCATTTTAAGGGCAGGCTAGTGTCGCCTACAGCCACATTAGCATGGCAAACTCGGCGTGACAGCAGTTTTGCTACAGTGCTGTTATGATGGAGTGAATATGCTCACAGTTTGGGCTGCTCTGGGGGAAAGCAGCTCACTCCAAAGTGTGTTATCATGTAGCCCTGAGTGGAGCTCGAGGGAGGGTGGGGTGGGGTGGTTATAAGATTGGGAGGAGAGTAGAAATGGAGGAAGAGGAAAGGGGCTGTGGGGTAAAGGCTGGCGGTGAGCTAAATTCAAAAGTTCAAAGCTACAGAACATGACTGTGAGCTGAGAGTAAGCTGGGGAGGAGATGTGATGTAGAGAGAGCACAGGGAGTTTGGATGTGGTGTGTGCTGGAGTAAATGGGCCTTGGCGGGTTGACAGTCACTCCACACATGTGTTTGACTGTGAGAGGAGGCGACAGTGCCGAGCTTATTGAAAAAGACAGGGAGAACACTGCAATCAGCTCTTCTCCTCCTGTGAGGAAGGAGTGCAAAATCACATGAAGCAAATGGAGACAGAATGTTGCCTCTGCAGCGCACAACCTGCATGAGGCACATAATTGTTAGTATTATTTAAATCTAAACCAGTCAAACAATTGCCTGCTGATATTCTGCCCTATAAAAAAGATTAGCTATGAGGGCAACCATGTAAAAGACCGAGAAGGAAGAAAAAAGTCTTCTGCAGCTAAATTTCAATTCTTAAGGTTAATTGACATGAACAAATTCATGTTCTTGCAGTAGTTTTCTAGAAGATGACTGATAGGATTTAATCTGTGAAAGAGCTGCTACCCAGAAAATTATAATCAAGTGACCAAATTTGACCTTTGTTTCTGAAACTGTGGTTTAAAATGCACCAGGAAATTACTATCAGAGGTGTGGGTCTGGCACAAAAAAAAATTATATGGGGATATGGTGCAGATGATAGTGCAGTGTAAATATTTAAAGGATGATTTGTCATTCCCTGTGCTGACTGTTCCATATTTGATATTCCCTCTGAAGAGCAACGACTTTAAAAGTTGATATTTTCACTTCCTGTGGGCACAAAAGTAAAACATTTATGAAAAAACAAATACAACTTGAACTAATATTACACACTGAGTTTAATCTGTTTTCCTTCAAATATTATTCAGTGTGTATCCAAACAATAGAAGAAAAATGGCGCTGCTGTGAAAATGATGATAACCTCTGTTGTTCTCCTGATTGTATTGTAATTCCTGTGTTAGTGATGCAGGAGATTTGAGATTGTAAAGAGTCTACAATGGGCACTTTGCCCCAGTGTACTGTTTTTGCCACCTTTCCACCACCCTTATCTAGCCCCCATCTACTGTGGTTCAATTAGACTACACCACTCTAAATAACACCACTCCCTCAGCTTACTGATGTCATTCATTTAGTCTTCTAATCACTCTGCGGATTTTTCCTTCCATTGTCGAAATGTCGGAAAAGAAAAATACACTGGCTTCACAATGGAAGAAAAGAAAGTAGACACATCCAATAATTTGTCCTATCAATTTCAGCATAGCCTGTAGAAGATATTTATCAATTTAGGTGCTAAATACAATTTTTAAACAGCTGCAGTCTTTTTTCCCCTCCTTCATTATTTCAGCATCAAGCCAAGAGCCAGGTGTTCATTTTGGCAGGAACAGCAGTACAAGTCTGCACAGCAATAGAGAGCAATTACTAGCAGCTACACTTTATTTCAAAGTTCTCTCTACATCATTAAGAACCAGTACTGCAACCTGTATCTAATATTGTAAGCTAACCAGCTTAAAATGAAGTTTTTTTTTTTTTTAAATAATCTACAGGGAATACAAACCAACTATTGTACAAAACGAGTGCAACGAGTTACAGAATAACACATTAATGTGACGCTTGTGTTACATTTTTCTGTAATGTAACACATTACTAATTCAGTCGCAGCACAGTTACAATTACATTGTTACTTGCGTTACAGAGGTTCTCCAGTTATCTGATGGATGGAGAGAAAGGACAAAAAAAAAAAAAATCATCAAACCTGATTTTTTTTTTTTTTTTTTACTGTGCACCATAACTACTTCCACTCAGAGGCATTTCCAGGATTTTTTTTAAAGGGGTGGGACAAGGAGGGGATCAAGAACAAAGCAGGGGTCCACAGGACATCAGAATGTTAAATTAGAACTAAAAATCAGTGTAGAAACCGTAGAAAATATTGCGCATGATTTTCAGGCCCTGTGTCCCATTGCACTTTTATTATGTGAAAATAGTGCTGCACAAGACTTTAAACATAACTTTGAGTTGGATAATTGTTTTGCAAAGTTGGAAAAAAGTACTTCCACTTAAGTAAAATTTATATTCCCACAGAAGTAACTTATTGGTGAAGAAGTTGTACAATCAAAATATACTTAAAGTATGTAAAATAAACATGCTCAATATGTAGAAGGGACCTTCAGAATCATATACATGATGTTCTTGGATCATAATTATGAATTCTTTGATGTGTATATTACTGTAACTTTGCGGCTGTTGATGATTTTAAATACTTAATGTATTGCTGGTTTGTATGATCTATAATAATGCAATTTATCTGCCAAATAATAAGTAACTAAAGCTTTAAAATAAATGGAGTAGAAAGAACAATATTTGCATCCAAAACAGGGTAGAAGCTGAAAGTAGCAAAACATAGAAATACTTAAATTAAAAGTAAATTAAATGTGTCCTTGGTGGGGTGGTGGGTGGGGATTTCAGGCATATTTCAGGCATAGCTGGTGCCACCTCATGCCCCCCTTCTGGACATGGCCCTGCTACAATCAACTGATTTCAATTCATATGGAAGGAGGAGGAAAATGGTGTAGCAGTCTCCAGCTTTTGAAGAATGGAAATGTGACCATTATTTTTATTTTCACTGCATCGAGGGACAAAAAGGTGATGGTGAAATGCAAACACGATTCTGGAAAGAAACAACTCCACTTCTGCTAACAAGACACTGACTCTTTTTAAGCTTCTGGGCAGACAGCATGCTAACACAAAGCGAATAATCCAGAAAGCCCTATAAAAGTGTCAGTTTGCACAAGTGAGTATAATGGAATCTCCTTTCTCCATGAGGCAAGTGGTGGAAGGTGGAAAGGCAGGTATGTTTTTTTCCTGAGAGGTGAGCATGAGTTAAATTTAACTCCTGAGGATGAAGAGTGGGCTTGCAGACAGATGACAGGCTGACAGACTGGGGACCTGAAGCAGGGAGATGAGAGACCAGGGTAAGTAAAGGGGAAAAATACCACAAAGGCAAAGAAGAAGATGAAAGGCAGGTGTGTCAGTCAGAGTAGGACAGGTAGGACTCACCTCGGGGCGATCTTGTAGGCAGGTAAGTACTACCCATACAGATTAGGTCAGAGGAGTGCAAGAAGACAGGAGGAGTGCGAGAAGGTGAGACAGGGCACTGGGAGACATGATAGTTTTGGAAATTAAAAAAAAACAAAACAAAACAAATTACAGCAAATTTGTACCTCAATTCTTCAAAGAACATCATAATATCACAGTCATCTTTTAAAGCCCTTATGGGCCCAAAGTTAAATGTAGCATCTGGTCTTCCTGGGCTGAAAACCTGCTTTCTCCATAGAGAGTTTTATTGAAACAAAGAGCCTGATTATTTTTAATACTCCACATGCCTAATTTTAATAATATGCTTACCAGCCAGCATTTGCAGTGTTTTTCCGGTGTCATAGTATAAATACATATGAAAATGTAGTTTTGGATGAAGTAACTTTTATAACGCGTCAGTGAAACAGTTAGATTTTGTGATTCCACCCACCACAGGTCCATAATTAGAACAAACAACCTGCTGTGTCTTTGACAACATTTCTATAGGAATTGTTATATGATATTAAACAGTAACACAAGTCAGGTCCTTCTTTCATGTTCACTAGGAAGTACTAGTACTAGTACTAGAAGTTAAGCAAAAAACTGGCATCATCAGCATATAATGGTAGCTTATGCTCAGTCCAGCCCACCGTTATTCTGTAGATTTGGTGAAGATGTAAACAGCAGTGCTGACAGATGGCAACCATGGTGGCAGCCTCTTCAAATAGAATTTGGGTGTGAAATATTCCTGTTTGTCAAAAAAAATTTCTGCACTTGGCTTTTTATGAATCAGATGAACCCGTTTTCTGAAAGTTTTCCAAACACAAACCTTTCCAACACACTGAATAAACCAAGCCATCTGTGTCTAAAGACAGGAGTGCTGTATCTGACTTTCATTCAGAATATTTAGGACTCTTCTAGCATTTTGAAAACCCTGCTTTACCCTTAAAAAAAAAAAAAAAAAAATCACTTCTGGTCTTTGTCAACAATTGCCAGTTTCAACAATTTGTATTGTTTTTGCTAAAATTGTGCATATTATTTCAAGATCCGAACTCAGCAAGTTTATTAGAATCATAGTCTCACATCTGATAGAAAGTTTTGGGAGTAATATAATTAGAGCACCATTCATAGGAAGTGGAAGGCTCTGACTGCGCAATGACGGAGAGGCTTCTAGAAATGTTTCCACAGTGGTAACAATTTAATTTTAATATTTTCATGCAAATCAACTGGAAAACCATCCGACCCTGATCATTTTCCAGATTTCATACTATCAGTTGCACTTCCTGTTTGTTCTTTGGTTATTTCTAACTCTGTTTTCATCTGATCTAGATGGTATAGTTAACTGTCTAATAACCTGTTAGTCTTTTTTCTAATTTAATCTCTTTACTGTACAAGGCTTTGTTAATTTCAGTATGATTTGGGATTTTCATGCACCCTAAACCTAGAACTTTACCTCTGCCATCCCATGGTCACTCCCCAGGCCTCAGAGATTTAGACCTGGCTGATTTGGCGCTACTTCTCTCCTCTGTGACTAAGTCTCTTCCACCCAAAGTTAATTTTTAATGACACACTTTGTTATGTGGGTCCATAGGGGGCCCTTAGTGACTGTGCTTTAATAAAGCAAGTCTCACTGCTCACTCCCTTCTGAGAAGGCTTCATTAAAGCTGGTGATGAAAAAAGCTCTTTGAAGTCCCAGATTTGAGCCTATCCAAACTTTTATATTTCTCTGTCCATCTGTCTGTCTGGTATTTTATGACTTTATTTTCATTTTTACGTCAACGGGCACAATAAGCAAACAACATATTTTGAAGGACAGATGATGTCACCCCCTAAGGGCCACTTCATAACTGTAGTGGAGTGACAATGTGTTATTAGAGCCCACAGAGATGTGGCTAGTGTAGGGAAAGAAGGCAGACATACAGTACTGACCTTCTTTAATATCCCTTATTTCATCTTGCAATATCTCACCTCATCTCAAAACAAAGGAAAGTATAGCAGTCATTTTGATTGGCGCTGTGTAATTAGAAATGAATAAATCTGAAATGGGGGTGCCAAAATGGTAAATGTTTATATTTGTTGCTGCACAGGAAGAAGGTTTAGACTGACATTCTGTGGACAAAATTTGCATGTCCTTCCCGTGCCCCTTTGCTTTTTCTGCATCCTTCCACAATCCAAAGGCATGCACATGAGGTAGCTTTAATTTATAGGAATGCACAGAGTCTGTCAGAGTCCACATTTTACCACATTGAGCAAGTAATGTATGTGCACGGGAGACATTTTTTTTTAACAATTCATGTGCATCTTTTGATTAATTTGTTTTCATGTTTTGATTAATATGTCCAGATGAGCTACATGGGGATAGTGATAGAGAGTGGGGATATCAACAATTTCACATCAAATATTTTAAATTAGATTATATAATTAAATGGTAAAATAAATGAGTCATTCAGTTGTGAAAATTAATCGATTGTAGAAAAAAAAAAAAGAATCAGCACTGCAAAGGTGGATTTCCACCAGAAAGGTTTGACTCAGCATTGCTGGGGGGTTAACAGAGCACTATCCACCTGCAATACCACACACTGTGTGTCAAAGTCAGAGCGGCTCTGTGGGTTAGTGCTCACTGCTTCAGACTTCAGACGCACCACTGCCTCTGCGAGGAGAGAAAGAGAGATTCAGCCTGCCATAATTAGTGAAGATAAGTGGACAGATATTAGCTGAGCAACTGAACTTAAATGGTGTTACAGCCTAATATTTGCCTCGTGTTTATTTTTTTAAGTTCTTTTTTTTTTTTTGTGCACAAACTTTTTCAAGCTGTGTTATATTTGTAAATGAAGGTTCATGTTAACAGTAAATTAATTATATATATATATATATATATATATATATATATATATATATATATATATATATATATATATATATATATAGTGGTATTCTCTGCTTAGTGTGGGTAGCCACACTCAGTCCACACTTGGACTGCATGCATTGTCCCCACATTTCATG
Organism: Archocentrus centrarchus; assembly: GCF_007364275.1. Classification (NCBI taxonomy): domain Eukaryota; kingdom Metazoa; phylum Chordata; class Actinopteri; order Cichliformes; family Cichlidae; genus Archocentrus; species Archocentrus centrarchus. Next base: position 23,925,589 of record NC_044366.1, on the reverse strand, counting down.
CCAGTACTGTGAGCTTGTCACTGTGAGTGGGTAAGACAAATTACTGGGGTGACTGTGGCTCAGGAGTTCGAGCAGGTCATCTACTAATCGGAAGGTTGGTGGTTCAACTCCTCGCTACTCCAGTCTACATGCCAAAGTATCCTTGGGCAAGATATTGAATCCCAAGTTGCTCCCGATGTATTCATCGAAGTGCGAAGAAAAAGCAGTTAGCACTGCTGCCTCACAGCAAGAAGGTCCTAGGTTCAAATCCACCTTGCCTGGGGCCTTTCTGTGTGGAGTTTGCATGTTCTTCCTGTGTCTGCGTGAGACTTCTCTGGGTACTTCGATTTTGCCCCACAGTCCAAAGACATGCACTTAGTGAGGATAAGTTAATTGGTGATTCTGAATTGCCCATAGGTGTGAATGTGAGTGGTTGTCAGGGTACAGGGTGTACCCTTCTTCTCGCCCCATGACAACTGGGATAGACTCCAGCAACCCTGAAAAGGATGTGGAAGAAAATGGATGGATGGATATATCTAGCTCTATCTATATATCTAGATTGATAGATAGATATATATGTGAAAGTTATTAAATATGTAAAAGAGCCATTTGGCAGTTTTCTTCTTTTTCTTGTTTTTGAATTAATGAAAATTTCCCATCTTCATCTGAATTTGCATATTTTGCTTTTCAGATGTGGATTTCCAAGTGTACTTTGGGAGAAGAAATTTGTTTTGTTTTTGTTGTTCATGTGTTTGATTTGGTTAAAAATCCCATGAATATATTGTTGTTCTCTGCCCTTGCAGAGAACAAAAGGTGATGGCTGTCTGAACCAGACTGATAAATATTGTCACTGGAGTTCAGGGAATAAGAACACTGTTTTGTTTTGTTTTTCTGTGGGCCAGTAGGTAGAGGTCAGCAGCTAATTGCAGTATTCTTCTTCTGTCTTGTCAAAGTGTCCTTGAGAACTTACTGATGTTTATGCTAATGCCTCGGATGGCACTGTAGCTTGCTGCACTATTAGTGTGCAAATTGGTGTATGAGAGTCAAAATGTAGGGCACTTTGGATAAAACATTCAATATATAATAATATATATGCAGCCTGGTTTTGTCTCTACGATGACTACAATTCACTTTCTTTAAAAAAATGATAATGGCCCCTTTAGAGATTTAGGAGTATTTTCAGTTTGTACTTCAGAAGTATTTTGAATATAGATGATGCATTGTCATATATTTACTATTGAAATGTTTGCATTAGAGCTTGCTGAATTACCTCATTGCACTTTGCTTCTGTTTGTATGGTAGCAGCTAACCTCAGCATGCCTCATGGTCTGAGGTGTTTTTGTATTTTTATTGTTTAATGGTCAGCAAACAGCTTCTAGGTGCATTGTCATCACCTTATATGGAGTTACATTGAATTCCTGGAGACCCTAACCATGCATTATGCATCACACACACACACACACACACACACACACACACACACACACACACACACACACACACACACACACACACACACACACACACACACCCTTGATCAACTGAATCACTCAGCTGAACAGAAACTACTGAAAGTGTTTTGCATCTACACAGAGTCGGTTAAGAGTGTCAGTCTGCAAAAGCTGAAGATTTTGAAATGACAGCAAGTCAAAGTGGAACCAGATGAACGGATTTGTTTAACATGTGATTTTGATTGATGTCTGATTTCCCCACATTAACTAGTCACCCTCGTCTATTTTAGCAGGGGTGGCTAGTTAATATGGGGAACTTGTTTGCTGTCAGTTGTCATCAAGTACAGAAATTTAATTAGATAAACAAAAATCAATTAATATATGCTGCAAAATAAAACAGAAATGATCAATTGTTACTCAAGCATCTCAGCATTTATTAGAATACATTTTCCAAATTATATCTACTTCATTTTAGGGTGAATATATCCTGCATACTTCCAGTATGAGAGTTGCCAGCCAAGTCAGTGTGTATTTGTGCTGCTCTGTAATTGGTTGCTTGGAATTTTGCACTGTGGTGAAAGCTTATTGGTATTGATTTTTTTTTTCTTTAAAGACTGCATTATTGGACATTTAATGCTGTTCTCATAGTTGCCGTTAACTATGCCACACATTTTTTTCCCTTTACTTCGCTCATGTATGTATGCATGTATACTCCTTTTACTCTTAATATCTTTGTTATACCCTAACATTAAACTTCAACTTATTGTCTCAGAATTTTGACTTATTAACTCAAAATTTCAAGTCATGGGTGGCAGTTTTTTTTCCAGTGGCAGAAACAAGCTTCCATACAAATACCGTACAGCCACAACGGAAAAAATAATAATGTTCTGCATTAGTGAAATTAATGGAACAAAGCCTGCAAAGTAGTTTAGGCAGTCAATTCGAGCTGAACTGTGTCATACACTAACATGACTCACTATCCTCATTCCATATACTAATATATCCTCCCAATTTGGCAGTCTATTTAAACTTTAGTTTTCCATTTCTCCCTCTGACATGTTAGGACTGTCTGCATGTCTGTTAGTCTCTGTTGTTGTTTTAACTCATTGCGCCCCATTTTCTGTTTATTTCAGTTGCAGGGAGTGCTGCAGTCAATCAATTCAAATGTGAGCTGTCTGCCTGAAATATAGGAAAATCAGATATGCAATCTAACAAACGCAGCTCTACATTAATCAGTTTTACGACTTATAACAGCTGTACAACCCATGAAAAGTAATTGTGGCAGCAGTTATTTTATGGTCCATATTGACATTAAAAATCACAATGTTTACATATTCGGTACAAAAGCACAAGAGTTTACAAAGTTCATCTTTTGTTAAAGCACTACAGTTTCAGGGAAGTTAATGAGCAGAGTAGATTTTTAGATTTGAAGCATCTTAGTCGAAAGCGAATCGAAGCTGGTGTCAGCTGAACTATCCAAATTGTACAAATACATTTTAGAAGACCCCTTCACTCCTTACAGTCTTCTCCATTTGATGCACTTGCTCTAACACATTCTCATAGAAGCTCAGGCCTTTCAAATCCATCACTTTAAGACAGTCTTTTCAACTAAATGTATCCAGCCTGAGGCAGAAACATCCCCTCCTGTGGCTTATTCACTGTAGGTACAAGGTTACCTACAACCACATATCTGGGATCAGGTGTTTCTCATCCTGCTGCAAGACTTCCTGGTACAAGAGAGAGAACTGATGATAAGCCATATAATTTTAATATTTGTTACTTTCACTGTGGTCGATTGTTTTTGCAGAAAGCAGCCTGTTGCAGAATGACTGAAAAATTTGTGACGTGCGCAAAGATTCATTGGTAAGAGAGGTTAAGGTTAGCCTATAAAAATACCACCGGGGCTCATAACCGGCATAACAGCACACAGGCTAGCAGACAGGCATTTTTGTCTCCTCCAACAAATCAAAGTCAGTCATGGCTTCTTATTCTGTCATTTCAGACAGACCACGGATGTCTGCGGAAGACGAGAAAAGGACCGCTACACTCGATTGAGGCCATGGAGAGGTAAAAGATGATTATTTTCTGCTTGCTCTTTCTGCTGTCATCCTCTAACATTTCTCTTCAACACACAATGACCATGAGGAGAATAGGTTAGAACACCCGTCACCCTAATGTCTTTGTGCCATATCATGAGAAGCTCATAGAGATCCTCTCCCTTCACTTCAAGTAGGCCAATCTTTATGTCAGCCACAAGAGGGGACGATGCAGCGCACACACAAAGCCCTTAGTTCAGCCACGGATCACTAAAACTTATGTTAGAAGTCTTTTATATGTAAAAAACAAACAAACAAAAACTTTTATTTTCGTGACTTTAATTCTAACACCATGGCTCACTTTTCATAGCTGATTACATGAATATTTATTGAGATTATATTCCTTCTGGTAATATACGCTTTTCCCTTTATAACCTGAGGAAGATTGAATGAATGGGAGTCATATAAGTAGCCATTTAAGTTACTTAACAGACCGCCGTGGGGCTCCAAATGATCCCTAAACTCTGTGGTTGTAGTTGAAATAAAGTGTTAAAAGGTCATCTATTTAATGGATACTGGCAATTTTTGTACTAATTTGGTCTGATGCATCTCTCTGTAAGTAAAAAAAAAAAGAAAAAAAAAGTAAATTAAATAAAACATGCACTAACAACAATAAAATGTAGATATTTTATGAATTCTGCCAAACAGCTCCACTCAGGCTTAATGTGTCTGCTCGATGGCTCTTTGGTCTTTAACAGACAGAGGCAGCACTGGGTTGTCACAAATACATGATGTGGACGGGAGAGAAAGAGGCAATTTGGATCCTCATTAAATTTTCAAAAGTCCTGATGGTCCTTCGAAAATTGAACCAACTGTTCCAACGCAGCCTTAATTTTATGCTACAGTAAGTGCAAATTAGTTTCACAAAAAATGTTTTTAATCACACTGTGCCGAGTTAATTTGGTGTGTGGCGATTTTCTGCGCGCCCCTCTTAGCATCACACTCAGTCATGAGCCATGATGACTTGTATGATCTGTGCTCAACACAGGCCCACCCCCAGCCCAGACTCTGTGCTTCTCTTCTTACCAATCTGCCAAACTGATGATCCTTTTCCTACATCATAAACACAATAAAGGGGTGTGTGTTTGCCATATATTTCAAACGTCAATGCTCATTTCCTGTCAGGAGAGCACATTTGAAAAAAAAAAAAAGAAAAGAAATAACTGTTGAATCATGTAATAATCCTCCATGACCACAATATATAAATATGCAGAATTGATTGACTGAATTCATTTATTATTATATTTGATATACAGTCACATTTGTGTACAAAATTCACATGAAAAAAAAAAACAGTACTGCGCAGATTTGTTCAGCAGAATGGACGACAGGGTCATAGAGGACTAGCTTCAGTAACAAGAAGAACAAACAGATGGCACGGCCCAGTAGCTGCTTGTTCTGTACCACGTGGAATAGTTCATAATTGAGAAGTACATCAAGAATGGGAAGGTTCAGCTGGAGTTGTACAGACACATCTCCAATATCCTGGGGTGCCTTTATCGTGATTGATTGTTATGCATAGCCAGGATTAATTTTTACAGAAAGCATTTGCAGACATTCTGGAGAACCCTCAGCAGACCAAGAACACATTTTTTTTCACATTCTCGCTTTTAAAGGAAACATTTCTGTAATTTCTCATTAAGACCTCGCACAGGTGTGAGAATAACTTTCCAAAAAAATGGAAAAACCAACACGGAGTGCACTGGAACAGCACATGCCACTGTGAGGACTTCAGCTTATGTCTTTGTAGTGATTCTCCAACTCTATGGAGCTCTGCTGGGACTGTTGAACAACACAGTTTCAAAATGCATTTGTCATATTCTCCCCATCCTCTCAGGTCCTGACCTGCCTCCTGTCGCTCCCTTGTCTGCTGTGCCGCTCTCTCTTTCTCACGTGTGTCTGGAGATGTGAACGTGGCCAGCCCAGATCCCACTGGCACACTTTCTTCCCATCTACACTTACCCACAGTACATAACCGCCGTCCTCCTCTCCACTCCTCGCTGGATCTTTAAACTACACAGAGTGGTAGTATTACTTGGGCCTCTTAGTCATCTTATATTACTTGCCTGCTAACCTTTGCTGCATGCTTACCTTACTTGTCCTCCTTCATTGCACATTCTGTCCTGCTGTGCCCTCCTTCCTAGCTTCTGGAGAAACCTGCCAGTCCCACTCCAGCCCCACAGAATAACACTTACCCAAGTTCAACCCTGCGGAAATTAGAGAGCAGTTACCTGAACTAAAGCGTGTGATGAAACAGAGAATTCTTATCTGGATCCCTATATGCAAAAGCAACAAACACTTACTTGTGACCTTTGAAAGCATCATCCACTAACCTGAGCTTGCAAAAATAGAAAAAAAAAATCACTGAACTTTTTCCACTTCATCCTGCAGTTGAATGTTTTGTACAAACTGTGACAATTTCCCTCACTTGATGCTTTGATGATGGTGGTGAAGAGAGCTCTGTCTAACACGTCAGTCCAAAATCTACCATAGCTGGACTGATGTCTTGTGGACTGTGGAGGTTTTACTATAAGATTTATGTAATTTTTATCAAACCATTCAGTGACCTCTCATGCCCTTTGGATGGAGGCATAGTGTGATACAGTAAAGGAGGTCACTCAGAAAAACTTTGTGGTGACCTTTCCCCCTAAGAGAATAGAAACAAACGTCCTCCACAACATAACATAACTCACTGTATGCCAATTACTCTGCACACAGTAAGTAACAAATCTTTTCAAAATGTACCCTCGAGTTCAAAAACTTGTACAAATTTTAAATGTTGTGCTCCAGTTAGAAAAAAAAAAATGCATGAAAAAAACTAAAGCAGCAACACATGAACAACAGTAACAAAATAATATGCACATATCTTCAGTAGTAAGTTTAATCTGGAGAGTTTACTCTCTAGAGATGCAGTAATTTGCATTAAATCATTTTATCAGCCCGCTGCCAACATAATAAAATGCAATGCAATAAGGGACCATGTTATTCTAATAACATGATCAGCACTTACTCAGCTGGTGTGCTTACTGAAAATTAATGTGAATGTTACTTGATTGGAGACAAAAAAAAAAAGAAGGTCCAAGGCCATTTATTTTAGGACACTTTTCAAAGGAAACAAAAAAATAAATCATAATTATAAACTGCGCTGTAATAATGACTCATAGGTTAACTTTCTTACTTTGAATACACCTAACAATAATTTTGCATTTACAGTTCTTTCCTTTTTATTTTTAAGAAAAAATAAATGAAGGGCTGAATGTAGAGTGGCAGAGGTGGGGCCATTTTATAGCTCGGTACCAGAATAAAAAAATCGCATTTAATTATCCTCTGCCATTGTCAAAGTGAAAAGAATATTGGATGGTGTAATTGGTTTTCAACAGCTACCTGAAAGGGCCAACAACCTGCACCATGTTCTGAAAGGGGTGAAAAAATGTCATCTCCTGACAGGCAGTACCTTAACTGTTAATAACCTCTTTGTGTTGTATTAATCCTTCAGTTTGGAGTGCGGGACTATACCTGCATACACTTTAGCTTCAAGGTGGTCACAGGCCACCTAGAAGGAGTCACAGCCTGCCGTGTGTTACATAGACATTAAATCCAAGCCTGTCCACTGAAAAAAGAAGGTCCGACTAAACAATAAAAAGGGCCTTCGGGAAATATGCCAGATATCAAAAATTGGCCATTGTATGCGATTGTGCACTTCTTCCTTGAAGCAGCACATATGTTCCCCGGGGCAGGATGAATGGCTCCGCCTGGGAGAATAGAGAGGAGGAGGAGGAGAAAAGATGAGTGTCTCCATCTGTCTGTGGATCCAGGGGGCTCACAGACTGTTACATCTCCCCCTGGAAGAGTGGGGAGTCTTGGGCAGATATCATCAAACGCAGACTGGCCCTGCGATCCACGGCAGCCATGTCACAGCCATTGCTTGCCAACGATGGGATGGACAACAAAACCGCATATGGCTGCAGAAAACACATATGGCCTGAACGTCATTATGCCTTTTACTTGCGTAGGGCTTTCATTACCTTTGACTTCAATTTTGGCTCCACTGATATGGCAACTCCAATTAGCAGATATTCACACAACACAGTAAACATTTTTGTGTGTATCACTTTATATTTATTGTTGCATACCTTTTGGAATAATGCACTTGTATAGTGAATTTACAGTAGTGTGTTCATGTGTGTGTGAATTTGCACGTGTGAACCTGGGGGACTGGCTATCTCCCTGGCAGACAGTGGCCATCTGGCTGAGGGGTTTGGAGACAGACACTGTCTGTTAAGCACTATAACCCTTATCTTCGTGCCATGTCTCAGATGCCCCTGCCACTCTCTCCCGGGTCCCCCTTCACACCGGAAAAGACACTCGGAGATGGATGAGAGGCGACAGACGGGATGTCTGGCATGTATGGGACTGAAGAGAGGGTGCTAGAGAGGAATTTTTAAAAAAAATCACTGCTGTCAGTTGGCTTAACAAAGCAGACACATCATCATCCTCCTGGGCAAGGGTCCAAATCAATATCTTGTTATTGACAAAGCTAGCAGGTTTGATGTATGTTGTTGCTCCTCAGGTTGATCACACATCACCAGTCATTAGGTGTGCATGTCACCTTGGTTGTGAGGGTGTGAAGCATTAGCTCATGGCTGTGAATTTTGTTTGTTTCACTGAGAGTAGGACATCACAGACTTCATCATTGACTTTTTATGACTCATGTTTGGTTTTTGTTCCTCATGGACAAGATGCTTTTCAACTAGGAATGAATGAAAGCATTGATTTCTTAGAGCAGAGTAACTCATGTTAAAGATACTGAAGATATTCACATTCAATACACATACTGTACATATGCAGAAAGAGAGTTAAAAGAGGGAAATAAATTTGATGAGTATAACTGTCATGGTCTGGGCATGTATTGGGCTTGTTTTCATTTCTCTCTCTTTCTCTCGCCTCTCTCAGACGGACAGACCATCCCTGGACTGCCAGCGGAGTGCAAACACACTCTCCCTGCAGAACCATAAATTTTGCTTCAGGTGGATGGTTGGGCTGGCTCTGCGTTTGCTCCAACAGTAGGTGGAGACCTTCTGTTCCTGGGCTCCAGCAGTTACACCTACTGCCATTCATCAACCACAGGACTGGCTTGAACATCTACTATGTGCCACACTGTTGTTGCTCTCGTGGTGTTAATCAGGCCTATTTGATGCTGAGCTTCTTTAATGACCCCCCCCCCCCCCCCCCCCGCAAATGACACCTCTGTAATGGCTGGAAACTTCTGGAAACCTGAAACATCACTTTCTTTACAGAAAAGCCTTCCCACACCCACAGCCACCTATCTATCAAGCTGGTCATCACCTGCAAAGGAGAAGTATTCATCTTCACCTGCAACAATTCACTTGAGCTCACACCTGTGAAAGAAAGGAGATACAAATAATCTCAAACTGGGCAGCAGCAAGCTATTTTCCAAACTGCTCTGCCTCCTTGAAAGATCCATTATCACCATCACTAACTTTAGCACATATTACTTTATGTTCTGTAAAAAGACCTAAACACTCATATAATGGAACACAATATACTGTATTTGTTGAATAGATGATAAGCAATAGTTTGGATGAGGACAGAATTAGTACTTTTTGTTATTTCTTTAAGGGATGACAAAATTTTCCTCTGCATCTTAACCTGGAAATGTCAGATGGAATTATTTACTTTATAATAACCTGTGATAGTTTCATTCAGTTTGATTTTATTTATATAGCACCTTCTCACAGCACACGTCAACTCATTGCACTTTATATTAAACAAGGTTAGAACTGTGACGTGGCCTTTTCCTTGTGGACTACTTTCAACACTTTAGCTGTGGCCACTTTAGCTGCATCTGTTACATCAAATGACTAACATAGCTTGCTTTTAGTTTTTAATCATAGCTATAGGTTTACCTTTAACTCAAAAGGAGTACACCAATCTCAGCACAAGGCCAGACACACGATGCAATTATTGATTTTAGACAGAGTTAAAGAAAAAGGGTTAAATCAAAGTTTCAAATGGTTATATGTATTTTCAAGTATCAAACAAAAGTATCCAAAAAGCTTCACATTATATGTATTCCCTGAAATAGAACATAAGCTACAACAATGCAAATAGGCTGAATGAATGTGTGAAGGCACTGCATTGCTGACAAAGACGGAGAAGGTGTATGTGTGGACAGGATCTGTCTGCATGTTTAAGTGACCGTGGGCACGCCGGCAAGAGCACAGAGTTTATAGGAGGGAGCAACCCGATACGTGCATTCTGATAGGTCCGTCAGCTCACTCCTGTTTGCTATAACAATTCATGTTTGTGCAAACTGGTTGTTCACGGCAGGCTAAAACAACCCTCAGGCCACCAAGAGTTGCCTGTCTCTGGTCATATCTGGTCATATCTGTCATTTGTTGCTGCCACTGAAATGTCATATAGGAGTGCTTCTTATCTGGGACCACATTTGTTTCACATCAATGTTTATTTCTTTTTTTACTTGCACTTTGGTTTGGTTAAAGGTACAAGTAATTTTAGAAATTAATAGAAAAAAAAATTATTTTACATTAGTGTGTAATTACATCTTCCAATAAACTGATGCATTCGCATTAACTTAGAATTACGCCATTAAAGTTATACAGCAGCAGTTGTTGAAGTTGCCATCTTGAATGCAGCGGCTGAGATGGGCATCAATGCCTAATCGCATTTTATGTACGCGATTAGTATACCTTATAAGTTACTATTAATTAAAAGATCACAAATAAAGCCTTAAGACTATATATGAGCATTTCTCCTCCTCCACCACTGCTCTCTCTCCTTCTTCATCTCCACCTCTTCCTCTTCCACCTCACCTCAAGCCTCATCTCCTGAACTGAAGTCAGGGCTCTAACATGCAAAACATGCATAGACGCTTATTTACTCCAGATATTGTCACAATTACTTATTGTCAGCAGACCCTTCTGTCTCTGGACAGCTGACAACAAGCCAGCTAAAAAGCAACAGCTGGATATAAGCTAACATTGTGCCGGCTAATGTTAGGGTCAAGTGTCCAAAAAAAAAAAAAAAAAAAAAAAATTCCCCATTTCCCCCTGATAAACAGTTTGATTACATTCTCATGTAGTATGAGAGTTTATTCGCAAAGTGTCCGAGTGTTAGAGAAGCATCCTTACTATAAAACTGGAATTTGGACCCACATGTCAAATACAAGTGCAAAAACATTCACTGCTAACCTTTAAAGGCTTCTTCAGTCCTTCTACTCAATAATCATGAACTCAAAAATAGTTTACTATAAAGTTTAATTATTATTTTTTCTATAGGCAGTGAGTCTGATTAACAAGAGAGAGCTGCATATCCAAAGGTCATGCAGGATGCCAACGTGTGACATTTTAATAGTATTCCTTACAAAGCCCCCCCACCCACCTCTTTCTTCTGTCTCAGTTTTTGCAAAGGATCAGAATATGCCTCGAGGGCACACCTACACATTATTCCTCTGCAGGAGGTAGCAGGAGAAGTCTTTGCTGTTTGTGCATAAATGTGAATGTGCTTAAGTGTAAACCCGCCTATATGAACCTTTGGCTGGGATGGGATGAAAATACGGCGCAGATACTGTACTGTATCCCTATTTTTCAACTTATATTATACCAAAAAGTTAATAAAGTTGCAGCAGACTTAGGCTTGCATTTTTTTTTTTTAACACATAGCGAGAAGCGAAAGGAGAGATGAAAGACAGATAGAAGGCATTAGAGTGGATACTTGATGACTCAGGAAATAGGCATGTCATCTCCTTCCTTTCGAATCACACATTTCATTTGAGCTGCATGTTGCACGTGATCCCCCGGCCCTGACTGCGAGAGAACTCATAAACCTCAGGCATCTCCGTACTTTCAATTTAGACAACGGTGCTTGGAACAGGACGTTGAGTAGCTGCAGTGTCAGCCGATGAGAGCTGAGAGCATGAGCACAGGGTTATTAATAACTCATATGGAAAAGTATGGTGTTATTGAGCTGTGGAGCTAACAAACACTACACTTAGTTGAATGTACATTCAGAATGACTTCATGTCACACTAGAGGGCGAACATCTCAGACCAAAACAAACTAGCACATCAGCCACACATCCTTTCTCCCTTTGTGTTTCACTTACAACTAGAAAGAAGAAATCCAGCTACAACTATTATCCCACACTAGCATTGTAAAACACACTGAATGGCCACTAAATGTTACACTAAGCCCTCTGGCTTTCAATAGTGTTTCCTTTGTTGGCTTTTCTTTTTGGTCACCAGATTCATGCTGACTGTATTAAAGCAAAGTAAGTGCTTTAGCCTTGCTTTGGTGTATTGACTTATTATGAAGCTTTCATTACACTTGCTACACAGCAATGTAAAACGCGTGTGTGTCTTTTTCACCGTAACACACAAAGGAGACGAATGCAGCAAAACCTTTGCAGAGACTCTCACACTGAGCTGGAGTAACACAAGTGACATACATTACATACATAGCATTAATAAGTTGTTATCTGGCTTTTGCAATGATACAGAATGAGGCTGCTCTCTCATAAAATCTCTATAAATAAAGGGAGCAACTTACATGCATTAAGAAGGCACTGGACTGGCCACCAAAATACAGAATGGAGAAGTTTAACTTAGACAGACACAGAGGGAGTGTGACTTGAATCGCTACTGACTAACTTTTGAACAGATGAGACTGGGAGACAGTGATTGTAGCCCATTATACAGATTGTTATTTCTGTGAGGTCTCAGGTTGGTCCTCTCAATAGGGCATTCCTTTATGTAATGAGGGTTTGTACTCATAAATGCTGGATGTATAATGGATATCCATGCAGTGCTGATATAGAGTGAAATAGTTGCTAGTAGCACTGATGTTATTTTTTCAAGTTTGTAAATATTATTGTAATGCTGGAGCGATTATGTGCTCTCTGTCTCTGGTATAGATAATATATGACTCTGCGTGGGCAGGGGCCATGCAAGTGCATCTGGCAGCCCGAGTCTCTGAAAACCGCATCCTTATTTGATAAACATAAAAATATAACCTAACACAGGTCACTGAACTTGTTGGTATGCTGACTTTTCTACAACTGAATGAATGACCATTAAAAAAAAACAAACAAAAAAAAACCTTTCATACACTCATTGAACTGCATATTACTGCAGCCATTTCAATTTGCATTTGTGGAATTGAAGCATATGCGGTCGACAAAAAGAAGTGCCAAAATGCTAACAACAAAAAAACAACTTTTTAGCACGATGACGAATAAAGGCAACACTACACGGGTTCAGCAACCAGCTTCATAGACAGTCAGTATATTACAGCCTGCATGTACCAATATTTCCATATAATCAATATAATTAAAATCATAACTAATTTATTTAATTAATTTAATCATGCTGGTAGTCTTTTCCCCTATAGAAGCCGGAGGGTTACTCACCGCTCTCTAGGCCAGTGTAACTGATGCCTAAACAGAAATATTTTTGTGGCACTATTAACTCACACCAGCTTTGATGCAGTAAAGGATTTTTCCTCACTGCGCTGCTAACAGTATGTACAGTAACAGCACGTATTTTTTCTAAGACAGGAAAGACAGCCTTCAGTGTTTTGGTCTGTTAATGTTACAGAAATTCTGTCATACAGAGCTGCTCAGTTTATAAACACCTGGAAAAAAAAATCTGTTCATTAATCTCTCAAACCAACAGCTGGTTTCAAATTTATAATACTGGCACTGCGAGCTGGCGTTCACAGCTCAAAGTATTCCATTAGTACACTTCATGTAGTTCAGCGTGTGCTATATGTACTTGAGGACTGACAAGACAAGTTGTGCCCTTAGAGGAAATAATGCATTTTGCAGATTTTTCAAACTTGTTGAGGCTCTGACCCCAAGCATAACACTTTGTTTTTCTACAGTAAAGATTTAACAATTTAACACGTTCGCTTATGAACACCAAACAGCGCACCGTGTTTGTGTGAGTAAAACAATCGCCTTGTTAATGTTTCCATAAAATGAAGTTCTGCAGCAGCTAAAACAGAACTTATAGGGAGGATTAGCTTAAATACAAATAAAAGTAAAATTCAATTTAAACATCAAACAACCACCTGTATATAAAGTGTCTATTATTCTTCAGTTGCAACAGAAAATATGGCAGAAAAACAAAAGAGATACTTTCCTTATTATTAGTAAAAAAAAAATAAATAAATAAATTAACCGGCATCACTTTTCCTTCAAAAATGTAATTGCTGTTGCAGATTAGTAAGGAGACAGGGTTGAACACGAATTGTTACACACTGTATCTCCAGTGTACTGTGTAGAACTGCAATGCAGTATAGATGCTCTGCCTCCTTATTGTATCGCAATTAATTATTAGTGGATCTGGGACCTTTGGGTGAGCAACACTCAATACCGCATCTACTTGCTGCAATCAATGAACAAGTTATTTAGGGAACTGCCCCCCCCCCCCACCCCCCCACCCCCTCCTCATACACTAACACTTTCTTGCTCACACACTTATATGTGAAATTTTTTCTTAATAACAGTCGCCTCAGACAGTGCTTAAAAACACACACACTGCCCAGTCGCTTTTTGCTCCTACTCTTTGTGGCTTGTGGCCTCACTAGTGTATACAGACCCCCCCCCCTTCCATTGCAATGAGCAGTCCATTAGCAAATGCCAATAAGCCCTCTGTAGTGTGACAGCATGTTCTCAAACAAATTAGAGCCCTAAAGACAACGAGAATATTATTATTTTCAATCCTCCATCATGTGTTCATTAATCTTCATTTGGACCTGATGAGTGTGGCAATCAAATGAAATTATATCCCTGTTTTAGCCTCTTGTGGATACCCCCTCACATATATTCCTATCTAATGCATTCCCGCAAGCTATTGCAATGCAACAAAATTTCCAAATTACTTTAGATTAATTTCGTCTGATTAGCAGCTAAATATATCACCAAGCCCCCTCAAAGTTATTAACAGCGACAACAGCGGCAGCAGAAACAAACACATCACGGAGCAAGTGCATTATCAAGCACCAGCAGGAATCAAGACCTTTAAATATTGAAAGATAAACATCAAGCAGCAGCCTTTGTTTGATTATGCAAACATGCCAAATCTGTCGCGCTCACTGTGAGATTTCGGCTGGTAATTAGAAGGTGTGTGTTCGGGGCCCGGCTCCATTGCTTTAAATCACTGTAATTGCCCCAGATCTCCTCTTAAAACATCACTATTCATTCCCCCATAATTACCGGAACATCTGTGGGAGCACACGTGCCTCCGTCCTCTCTGACATCACCGTGCAGTCTCCCTTTCTCTTGGTGAGCTGCCTGATGAAAGTGAGGAAAGAGCAGCATTTGTGTGTGACTGTAATGCCATCTTACTGTAACATTATACAAGTGCTTTACAAAAGACTTAAATTTCACTCCTTCGTAGCCGCCCTATTACTGATCAGCAGTGGTATTACCTTTTCAAAAAAAAAAAAAAGCCAACTAGACATCCTGCTGTGTTGTGTCTGCTGGCACATTTCAAAGCACTATTCTAATATATAAATATGACAAAGCCCTAGAGAGGGTAATGGCTGCAACATCTGTGTGTTAGTGTTGTCTTTGATGAGACTCTGCAACAGTTTTTTTTTTTAATGTTTTGGACTATTTTCTGGTGACTTTGAAAAAAGGAAACTGAGGGAGGAAACTGTATAACCTCGAATTGGCAGCCTTAAGCAAGCAAAGTAGACAACCACACCCCTAAGTCTTAATTTTATAGGTTAAAAAAAGGTTCAGTAATATAAACAAAAAAAAATTATTTTTCTTCCAGCTGCATATTTGCCTAATACCTTTCCATAAATCCTGTTTTGTTTTTCCCCTTTTGCAACAACCCATCAGGTTTATGTACAGTTTTTAAAACAGAGTTTTCACTCTTGAAAGAATCTGCACTGGACAAATACACTGCAAACACAATTTCTTTGCATAGAGCCAGAGTTGTTGTTTTTTTTTTTTTTTTTGTTTGTTTTATCACAGACTTTGTATTCAAAGAGTTGCAGTATTATTGGATGATTATAGTCTCTCTGATCGAATAAACAAAACTCTACAAAGATAAATTGCAGATAAAGCTTTTCATCACTTGCATCATCACTGACAACTTTATCCCCGATATCCTAAGCAGAGCGTAATGCAATCACAGAGGATGTCTGCAATGGCATTACACTCTGCTTACTTTCAGTCAGTCATCATCTGGGAATAAAACCCCATGAAAACGGCTTAGAAATCGTGCTATCACATCATGTCCTTTTTAGTGTCTGAGACATTCTTCAGTTTGGTTTACACTGTGATGTTTGTGTTTTAGAAAAGAGTCCTGTGCCACAGCTCTGTGAGGTTATATAGTCTATAGTCCCTTTTACACAGTACATTAAAAAAAAAAAATCCACTGACAGGTCAGTTTTGTCTTCAGTGAGGAACTTTACAGTCAGCATCTGCAGTGGCCATAGATGTATACCTCCTCCAGCTCTGCTCCACAGTGATGGATAGTGACACAGTGGTCGACACACTAATTTGCAACTGTGAGCACAGCCGCAAAATAACGTACGTTAACCAACTGATGCGTCAACACAGATGAAAGCGACTCCCAGGATCCATGTTACTACTCTGCGCAGCCAGAAGCAGTCCTGCTGTTTAGGGATGGTCCATGCTGTTGTTATCCAGCCAAAAATAATGATACGTTAGACATGAGAAACAAAAAAAAAAAAGAAAAAGAAAAGGACACCTGTCTTCTGGCCATCTGGCCCTCAGAAGGGAGTCAGTCACCTTCTAGCTGTTTTACCAGCATTAAAATCTTTATTCTAAAAAAAAAAGCATACAACAAGTTCTCAAAAGTCCACATGATTCAACTAGTTTATCTGCTCAAAACAAAGTGAAAACCAGTTTGTCAGTCATGTGTTTGGTTGAATGAGGAAATGGGCATGTGTGCTAGCAGTCTAGGTATCAGCAATATAGAAAAGAGAGAGTAACTGACCAGGTCTGATCTTTCTACTTTAAGCCAATGAGCCCCAGATGACAGAGCCTCTGCCCGTTCCACCTACAGGTGACCTACAAAGGCAAACTGAGATGAAGGTTGTTACAGTGGTGCTTTGATCTACAAGCCGAAGCCAGTCAGCTAATGCACTCAAAATATCAGTGCAAACATGCAGGTGCTGAGCAAGTATAATGTTTATCGCTAAACCATTTAGTTTAGCAGGCTCCCATATGCTTGTACTGAATGTCAAAGTTCATTAGAAATGCAAACAAATGATATATTTTAATATATTTAATGTTTTTATATATATATAACATAAACCAGATGCTGACAGTAGTAACAGGCTGTAACTTTAAATCACTGTACTCTCCTTTGAAGTTGGCCTGTTGCCACATTATTGATTTAAATTGCAGGCAAATACTGCATGTTGTACAGGACGTCTGTCCTTCATCACGGTATCACCTTGACACTTGGCTGAACACTTCGATCCATTCTGCTGAGTTACTGTCGGCAAACTTGGGCACAGAAGAGAGACAACCATGAAGAAACTTTGAGGTAGCGCCCATGTGGGCCGAGGGCAGAAGAAGTCACGTGCGACCCAGTTCTTAGCCGTCCTAGATATAAACACTTGGCTTCCAGTAGATTACTGTCCTCCTCAGCTCATGATCAAAGACAGCCAGAAACAAACGACCGCAGTACGAAAGATGGAGAGACACACGGGGAGGAATGGAGAATGGAGAAGACGGCGTGTTAAAAAGAAAGGATTAAGAGAAAGAAAGACATGTAAGAGCGAGCTGATGCAGGCATACGTGTGCAGGGGGAGGTAATCTGACACATGTAAACAGACCTCTGTACACATGGTTCAACTTGAACTTCAGTCTCTCATCTTGTGCTGTGTGTTTCCATGTTGTTGACATCAATAGTTCAAAATAGCTGTACAAACAACGGAAAACAAATCAAAGCTTTGTAGAGGGTTTCAACTCATTGCTTCACTGACTGCTCCACAGCTGTACCGTCTTCTGAGCTCTCTTTGCTTTAACAGCATAGCATAGGAGAGGTAGATATAGTTTGTCATATTTCTGTTATTAGTCACAAAATAGTAAATTGTCTCAGTTTAAACATTTGATAAGTTTTCTATATTCTATTGTGAATAAAATACGGGTTTATAAAATTTGCAAATCTTTGCATTCTGTTCTTATTTACAGTTTCCACAGCATCCCAACTTTTTTGGAATAGGGTTTTTATACAGTAGAATGGTGTATCAAAGTCCAGAGCCAGCAGCACTTACAGTTAATAATTAATTACAGTTAATTGGTTTTCATTAGATGAAAAAGATTGAACATCCGATTTCTTGGCAAAGACTTGCGGCACAGGAAGAACTTAAGCTCAGTAAGAAAGGTTACAGGACAAACATCTCAACTGGTGCATTTGGTGAGATCACAAACTGGAGCATTAAGTTTGGCAGCAAAACCTTATCGGTTTTATTATTTTAAAAATGGAAAATATACAAGACCAAAGCTTATTCTTCTACAATATTTCTCACAGTAAAGAAAACACTCAAATTTGTCTTCAGCATAAAAAAAGCATATCAAAAATATTTACTCCTTGTCAGACAGCATGTTTTCAAGCAGTTCTGAGGTGTTTGTATATTGTGTGTATAAGCTATAGATCTGGAAAGTGAATCCTGAGGTAGTAATATGCACACTATAAGAATTATTCCTTTTAGTAGCAAGTATGGATACAACATATATTATCTGACAGAAGGGGGCAAAACCTTGACAACAATGCACTGGAGGGACCTATTAGCCCATTTATATTCACTCGCTGCCACAGCATGTGTGGCTGTAGTGTTAACTGAGCCCGACGTGCAGTGGAGCATTCATGTCTTGTCCTTGTCTTTCTGCTTCCCAAGGTCCATCATTCAGGTGCATGCAGAGGCAATATTAATCACCATAACCCTCCCCCATGCACAACAGCAGTAATGAAAATAAAACACAGTCTGATGATCATTTACCAAAACAAAATCTATCAATATCTGTAGTTACTTGATTTAAGTGATTGTCAGTGTAGTATTGTTTGTCATTGCAATGAAAACCAGATACAGTTAGGGCCATTGTAGGTTAAAAAAAAAAGAAAAAAAGATATATACAAAAAGTTGAAACTGGAGGGAGGAAGGGGTAATATTCCAAGAAAAAATTCACAATTTCTGAGATCAAAGATTTAAATTTGTTCTCTAGAATGAGAGTGTTAAATTTATGAAGAAAAATTGCACAATTTGAAGCAAAAACCTCAAAAAATTTGAGATTATGATGTCATAAATTTGCAGAAAAGAAACATCCCTTTGTTTTGAAACTGGCTCAACCTCACCCAGTAGTGTGGATGATGTAACCAATGATATCCTGATCAGTAGGTGTTGAGACTACACAATTTTGGGAACTCCCTTGTCATAATTACACACTGGAGTATTGCCCAGAGATCTACCTACTTTTAGGGAGCTCCTTTTCTAGTTGCATTCACACTACCAACAGAAATGCTAACAATTATAGGCTACAACCACAGCAACAGGTTGCAGAATGCCATGACTAGAAGTATTGGTTTGTTGTGCGTCATGGGTTTTATGACAACAGCAGCGTAGGAAAGGAAACTGTGGCTGAAGCATCCATTTTGTGTTCTTTCAAGTTAAATAACATGAAAAGTGACTATTTTCTTTATATAGTAGGCCAAAAAAATGGTATTTTTTTTGTCATGACATAAATTTTCAATCTTTATTTTAAATCCATTCCCCAGTGCATCATTTTAAATTCTTGGGAAACCCAAACATGTGAGTAGGTTTTGGTTCTGGTTAATTGGCTTCAGTCCATGGCGGGTGGGTAATTTCTTTACCAAGCACAAATTAACTCACTTGTTAGCCTCAGCATTGGTTCAGTTTACTGGATTCTCAAGCCGGTGGTCTCAGAACACAAAAGAAAGTGGCTACACAACACTGTCATCAGTGTCACCATTCTGCAACTGAGCGAAGTTGATCAAGGACAGCTACTGGCATGCTGTATGCTGACATGCGTATCCAAACTGTAGCTGCAGCCTTGCATGTCCATCTCTGATATGACTAGAGACTCCAACCTGTACTTTAATGCCAGTCTGTGGCAAAGGGAAATCCATCCATCCAGCCACTCACTTCCGCTTATCCTGTTCAGGGTCGCGGGGGGGCTGGAGCCTATCCCAGCTGACATAGGGCGAGAGTCAGGGCACACCTTGTACAGGTCACCAGCCCGTCGCAGGGCTCAAAGGGAAATCATTATTAGTTATTCTATAATGTCTGTAATGATTGTGGTAATGTTTACATGGTTTTTCTTTTAAATACATGGCAGTTACCAGTGATTGAAAAAAAAGATCTCACAAATGTAGTTTAAAGAACTTTAACAGTGATACTGCGCTAGCTAATAACATTTCCTCATTGCTTAATCCCACTGCAAAGCAGATGGATTAAGAATGTCTGCCTTTTCTCACATAAATTTGAAATTCTGAGTTATACCCGGCCATGTACAGATTAAAACACATTACAAAGTAATGACAGTGTTTCACAGCAAATTTTAAACATAACATAACAGAACAGCGTGGCTCTGGATACCAAGGTTTTCCGGATTTTTCCAAAGGAGATTTAACAGTCTTTTTGAACAAAGACCAATCCTATATATTACATCTGAAACAGAAGAATAGAATAAATCAGATTGTGTGAGTTCCCTGATGAAACAGAGGTATTTCTGCATGGTGTCATCATACTCATTATAAGTCACCCATTTATAGATCTGAGAAGGTGCTCTCGCATCCTTAGAATAGCCATGAGGTCAAATTGAGACGAGCTTTACTTTAAACAGACAGAAGTGTGCCAGGCTAAGACTGAAGTATGCCGCATTTCACACAGTATGTGCTGTCTTCTTCTGACGTTTGAGCCTCAGATGACACATTTCTTTAATTTACTTACTGTACACTGTAAGTCACTTGCTGAAGGTATTTGGTAGACACTTTGCTTCTCCCAGAGTTGCTGCGAAAAATAAATAAATAAAAAGAGATAGTCTTTGCTTTCTTGTGTTATTTATTATTATTATTTATTTTACCTATTTGAGCTTTAATTCAATTAAGTCATCTAAGATATTCCACCAATTTCTCTTTGCTGTAATTACTAATGACTCACATTTCAGGCTGTACAGCAGCATGAAGGTACTGAACCTCTTTGTGATAGTCTCTAAAACTTTGTGCAGATTTTCAGATGAGTGATAAAATATTGATTGCCACTGTGTGGTTATATAAAAAAATAGCTTTGTTGAAACCACAAAGAAGAACTCAATAGGAAAGCAGAGCATGAAAAAGATTGCCCAGTGAAACTGTGTCTGCATAAAGAATTCCCTCCCTCTCAATATCTGCCATGAGAATAATAAGGACCGCACATTTAAACATGGCCGAGCACCAGCGTAACAATACGTGTTTGAGAAACTATCACAGGGGCCATTCACACAAACTTTGGTTAATCACCGAACTGCCTTTGTCCATTCTCTGCATCCTTTTTTCCTCTCACCTCACAGTTAATACACCTCCACGCAAACCAGGAATCTCATTCATCAATGCCAGACCAGAGTGGATATTAGTAACCTCGCAACAGTGTGCGCGCGAGTGTATTATCAGCCTGCTGCTTGTCTCCTGACTTCATCACAGAGTTGTCCATGTAATGGAGTCATTTCCACAAAAGCTGAAAGCCGATTAACACTGTTGTTGGTCTGGCCATGTTTGTTTGTTTGTGAGTCACTGTGTTGTTCCATGCTGACCTTTTCTGCCATTGTTCCCGTGGACATTGAACCGCTGTGACCTACTGTGTGTGAGCATTGCACTTAGGCAGAATGTGATGTGCTTTCCTCAAGCATTTCCATTTTGCACTATTTAAAATTGCACTTGACTGCATTTCAGAGGGAATTATGCTTCCTGCTGTAGATGGCAGAATTACAAATATTACAATAAATATGTGATTAAACTCATATTTCAGGTGCTTTTGTGCTACTAAAAATGCATTTTGTCTTCAAACTTCTCTCATGGCCGTATGTTCATTTTATTCACAAAAAAATGTGAGAAGATTTCAAATGTGAGAATTTTTGCAAAAAAAAAGAAAAAAGAAAAAAAGTAAAATACATTTGTTTATTCTTTTGTGCACTTTCCAAAATCATCTCAGCACACCACAGATGTGTGACCCTTTGGAGGTACGCAGTCCCAACAAAACAAACAAGTGTAAATGTAGTTACAAGTAATTCCAACATGAGCTACAACAACTGTGTGAGTATTTCTTTTTAAAGATGTTTTTGAGTGGGAAAGCTGAAGAATGATAGATATCACTGCAATAATAGAGTCAGGGTGCACTCGAGCAGCAGCCTCTACAATAAGGACTCATATACACGGAGCACATGCTCTGCCAAGCAGGCTACTGGGGTGCCTACTATATGAGGATGAAATGTAAACATAGGACAAGAAATGGATATAGAATATTTAGAGAATTGACATTAAAATAAGTGTATATGAGGCTGTGTGTAGTGAGTGTGGGTGTGTACAATTAGGGTGCTGGGAAGGTACTGGCAGAATACCCATCTATATGCTCCAAGCCACAGTCACTGAAGCGACACAAGATCAGGTCGGCATCAGGGGGTCCTGCAGCGGTTTAGCAGGATTGGTCAGGTCAGCAGTGTTACTGTTTTGTAGTTAATCCAGGAAACTTTTTCTCTGTGTTTTTATTTACCAACACTGTCATTTATTTTTGTAGTTTGGACTTTTATTATGGAGCTCTGAGTCACCCCTGTACCATTGCATGGCCCCTTCCAAAACAGCCCCCAGACCCTGCGGGGGGAGTCTCTCTATAGGGAGTCAGCAGTCCAGTGACTTTGATGCTGTGCAGAGTTGAGAGGCTGAAAAAAGTGTCCTAAGCTTCCTCCACCATGCTGTTCACTCTTGAGGATCCTCCAGAGTGTGATAAGTAAATAAGTCTAAATAATATTAATAACAAGCATGAACAGCTTAATGATGTATTTTATAACACTTTCCCAATGAGGAAGTTCCCCAGGGGGTACTTCTGCTGTAGCCATGGGGTATGTGTTTGTAGGCAAGTGAAATATTACATAATGCATAAATAAAATGAAGTATACAGCAGATAAATGGAGTATTGGCTGAAAACAGTGGGTTAAGTTGAAGTAGCTAGTTGGAATAACTTACTAGTTATGGACTGTTTAGCTATGGTTATGGTTAACTACTGCCACAGCACATGGCTGTTAAGCCTGTTTTATGGATACCTCATTGGTTGCTGCACACGGCAGCTCTGAGGTCACCACAGCCCTGTCACCATTTGTAGTGCGTGGACTCACTGCGGTTTTCGAACCTCCACATCAGCGCTGATATCGAAACAGTTTTTTTGCCCTGTTTCTGCAGAAAATGTCATCTTTTTAAGCTGTTGCCACATCATCCTCCCTGTAATCACGGAGTTCTTGTGCTGACACATCATTGAAATAGCAATAAAGATTGACGTGATTGTACACTCTCATCATGTGAGCCAGGTTACAAAAATCGAGAGGCGCACGACCAGGTGCACGACCTGCGTGAAAAGCGCCTGCAGCTGTCATCTGCTGCCATTGGCAAGGGTAACAGCGACTAGGTGTTAGGTTTCATTTAGATTGCATTTAGACTGCCGATTGCATATGGCTGTGTTTAACACATGTAATTCTACCTGAGTATGACTTTGAACTCAAGATTTTACTTGTAATTGATAATATTTATATCGTTATTGTTACTTTTTGCATATGCAAAGGACTTAATTACTTATTCTATGCTCACTGCAACATTCAAACACACACACACACACACACACACACACACACACACACACACACACACACACACACACACACACATATATATATATATATATATATATATATATATATATGTGTATATTGTTGAGGCTCTCAGTGTACTGTACTTAAAAAAGAGGAACACTTTGAGGGATGGAGGTGTCTGCTGATCGTGTGAACATCATCCTCGTGACAGCTTATGATAAAGAGAAGAGGCGTTAAAGGGCTTATTGAGCATATGGCAACTCTCAGAAGACTTTCTTTGAAATCCCTTCCCTTCATTTTCTTTACAACCTGCAGAAGTCTTGCCTAGTTTATATTCTCAAAGCATAGCCATGGGTCTCTCTGTGACCTCAGTCTAAGGGGGGCATTATAGACTCTGCAGGGTGATCAGTGGGGGTCAGAGCCAGCATTTAACCCTCTGTAGCCTCAGCAGCCACTCTCCCCTGGACACCTGCTCTTTTTTCATACTGGGATGCAGCTTTTCACTCAGAGGTGATGCAGTACAAAGGTAAAGCTATTTCTGAAAGCGAAAACAAAGACACAGATAGGTCTCAAAATTCTGACTGACTAGAAAGATCTCAGGCAGGAAATATATTTAGTAATAGTATAAAGACCAGTAAGGAGCAAAAAGAAAAACACTTCACAGACACAAGTTAAGATGCTATTTCTCTTACAAAAATAAAACAGTATTTCTACTTGAAACTGATTGGGAAAAAAATGGCAACTGTATGTATGAGGTCCCAATCCCTTGCCAGAAAGACAGACTGAGAGAAAACAGAACTAGAGGAGCCAAGAGGGAGGAGGTTCATAGAGGATTTGGGTCATAGATTGCCAAGAGGGATCCTATTGTGTGTGTGTGTGTGTGTGTGTGTGTGTGTGTGTCAGAGTGTGTGAATGTGTATGTTGACGTATTTTTTTTTTCTGTCTTTGGGTGCGCTCACATGTTCCTGGTTACACAACTGAGTTCTTACTAAAAAAGAGTGTTTTTAATACAGTATTTTCAATCTTCCAAAAAGGAATACCATCAGCACAATTTAATGGGAGCAATAAGTTATTAGTTATTTAAACACAATCTCATTTTATCTTAAACATAAATTTCAATATCACTTTCACACATCCGTGCAGTGCTGCTTGGTGCATTACTCATTTTGAAATAATACATTCAAAATGTTCTGTTACAAAATAAGTCCACATATTTCAACTGAAATATTTTACTATTTATTTACAGCAATTAACACACCAAACCAGCTGCTTTGGTCACTGTCTGACAATGTGTATGTCTGTGATGTTGACATCACTGTCACAGTGTTTGCATACTACAGTATCAAATAGTAATGTTAGACTACTATGGTTTCAGACATACGATTTCACATAACTGCAGACAAACTGGCAGCCTGTGTAAAAATGCTAAGTTTAAACATCAACAGGCAGAGTGAGAGAAAAAAAAAAAAAAAAGCCCCGTTTCTCTGACAACTTTTCCAGTGACCTAATTACCTGAAGAAGATGCTGATGAAGACTTAAATGCCACAGTAAAACGTTCATCGCAATCATCATCCACAAGTTCAGATTCTTATACATGCTAACGCTAGCTGCCGGTCCTTCATTAAATTTGACGTTGCGTGCATCAAGTTTTGAAAAAGTGTAACCACACCTGAGACTGCTTTCAGGTCGCCGCCGCTGTCAACGTGCATTTGTTGTTCTTCAACACGTCGCAGGAGTGACGTCTCTCTTCCTCTGTTCCTGATGTGCTCTTGTACTGATATTTGGCACTGACTGATTTAGTGCAAATCAGTTATTTGTAGCCACATAATTCAGGAAATTAAGTACAGAGTTCGGTGCCCAGCTCTATAACATTTTTACATATATATATTTCTTTTTACCACTATTGGGTTCTCTTTAATACAAACATTTTTATGCACACACACACAGTATTAGTATCCTCCATACCGGGGTCACAGTACACTGGGTCAGCCAAAAACCACAATGTCTGGAGCGCTGATCTGTAACTGTTAAGGGCCTTGCACAAAGACATGCTTTTGGCAGTGATGTTAGGTGCTGTGGGTAAAATGCCTGTCTGTCTCTTAGTGCTGGCCTGCATCCAACCAACACCCTTGAGGTCGAGGGGGTGATTGGACCACTGACCTGCAGAGTGGTGATCAGCCTGTACAAGTGCAGGAATAAAGAGGCATCCATCTGCATTTAATGTGAATACGGTTACTGGAGCGATCAAAACTGACACGTAGCTCAAATCTGTAACCTTTTGGCTGGATTTAGGAGTTTGATGGGGGTGTTTAAAGTTCAGGAACAGTGGAGTGCACTTATTTTGTAGCTCTCATGAGCAGTCATTCTTGCAGAGATAACCCATTTACAGAGCTCCAGCATCTGTCTGTCATTTTCTGAAGTGAGCTGCTGAGATTCATTGTGAGTCTCCTCTGTTTATTCAGTTTAAGCGTTCGGGGGGGTGATGACCCACTACTCTGAACTGTCACCACATGACCTCACAGTGACATCGCTGTGGGATGCGGCCTGTGGACTCAGCATATCAGCACCCATCTTCTGTCAGTCATATCAACTAGGAGGGAACCCACGGTCAGAGGTGATGCTTAAATGTTTTCTTTTTGACACACTCTGCCAGCACTATGTCTGAATACTTGTAAATATTATTTTGACTTAAGAAAATAAGATCCTTGTGGTTTTGTAGTTGAGTTAAATCAAGGAGTCTGTATTCGCTCCTATTTTTCCTCTGGAAGACAGATTGCAGCTCTGATTATAACTTGTGAAAGGCATGGCACTGAAGCCTGCTCGCTCCTGGAAGAGTATTCATGAGTAATCAGATATTTTTGAAAGATTTTGGAGGAAGAATCTGAGCCAGACTGGATGAAAAAGTGCCTGACAGAAAAAAAAAACCAACTGCCTTTGTCAATTGAGTTGTCCTTCTTTCTATTTTGTATCATTTAACCAGCATTTATCCATGGATGTTAATGACCTGAACTTTCTTCTTTTACACCAGTGCTGTTTCAGATTCATTGGAATCTGCGGATCATTTCCATGTAATTGTTGAATTGAGTTAGAGATCGGAGGGAAGATGGAGGGGAGGTCAGCGTGCAGGCCAGCTTTATCGAGAAATTTCATAGACTCAGATTTGGTTATGGACAGAGTGTGCTTCATTAGCACAGAATGAAGCTGTTGAGAGTTTCTCAGTTGGCCTGGAAGCGCACGTTAATAAACTGGAATCAAATCGAAGGGTAGAAAATATGAGAAAGCTCTGTGGGAGGGAGCAGTCGGGGAGCAACTTTTAAAGTCTGAATCAAAGTTCATTGACTGCATTTATATTACTCCGTTCACATTTGTTCCTAAAAGAAATGTGCACACAACTTTCTGAACTTTGGGACAAAGATATGCACAGTATGGGTGCACAAGCTATTTAAATATATTTATTATAATTGCAGCACATTTCTCATTTTCCCTTGATTGCTGTTTTAATTTGCATTATGCGGCATATTTGTCACCTTCTCTGATTACCATTATAGCCTTGGGAGTCACGGCTACAGCTTTGACTTTTCGGTGTTATGCAAAGAACTGTCATGGCTGCATCAACATCCGCGAGTACTGCGATAGTTTAGGCTAATGTTTTAATTGGTTCCTGAGAACAGAGGGCAAGCCAAATTGCTTTGATGTCCCACAGGCTTTCTCTCTTAATGAGATATTCTCCCCTCTCAGGATCAGAGGGGTCCTGACCCGTGTGTCGTCACTGGGATATTATTGTAGCACATTCGCCTCTTTCTGATAGAGTACACTGAGAGGTTAATGAAAACAGAAATCAGGGAGATGTCGGTACATGCAAAGGGAACTGCTAGTTTCAAGCACATCCTACTGTAACGGAGAACAAACGAGGCAAAGGAACAAAGGTGGATTATTGATAACATGAAGTATTTATATAAATCCACATCCCACCAGATATTCATTCGCATTCGGTCTGTCCTGTTCTCACGCACCCACGTGCTCCGTACAGTCCAGACAAGATGTCCTTTTGCTGTTTTTGCTGGGAATAAAACCGTAAGCTATTTTGGATCCTTTTAAAAGTGACAGCACAAAAGATTTTAAGATAGATTTCAAATGAGATTTTTCAAAAACCCGCCGTGTGGTCCTCTTTTGTAGCCGAATTCACTGCAAGGTCCATCCTCACCTTTCATCAGTTAATAAAAGGGAAGAAGCAAAAGAACAAGGCAAGATAGCGCGGAGACGCTGATGTCCTTCACCTGTGCTCACCCATGACAAAGGCTCTTTAAACAGGGGCGGACAAATGAGAAAAGATTAGAATCTGAGTGGGCTGTCAGTGTCGAGTGGGTCCATTTCCTTTTTGGTCTCTTCACTGTGACAACTGAGCGGAAAGAAAGGAAACAAGAATGGGAAGAAAAGGAGACAGTTACTCGGCCTAAGGCCATTTTTTTTTTTCATTGTTCAAAGGGTCTTTTGTTTATACCGATGATGAAACATAGATATCAGCGATATGGGAAGCAGTCCTACTCTGCTGATAACAGCATATATGACACCTACCTCCTTCCCACTGGCAAAATAGAGATACAGCAGATACCTAGCTGAGATCTTATTCTCTCTGCCTCAGGCCTCCATAGCACCACCTTTCTCGTGCTAAATCCTCCTCTATAAGCAGCTAAATTGATCCGATACACCTTGTTTAACCCCCTGAAGGATCTGTTAGATTAAGAATGAACTGATGATATTACCCAACAATCCATTCATATGTGAACCCAGGTGATAACCTCATTTCTAGGGAAGAGAGGGAACACGCTGTTAAAAGCAACACTCTGGTTACCAGCTTGTGGGAGGATGTATTTTCATTGCTGAAAGGGATTTTGCTTTATCACGAGATCGTAAAGTCCCCCGTACTTAAAAAAAAAAAAATTAATAAATAAAAATACTGTGTTTATGTTCATCTTGTTGTTTGTACTTATTTCATTGAGTTTCTTTTAAAGAAAAACTGTTTCAGATACAAATTATCACCAAAAGGCACATACCTATATGTGTTATTATATAAAAACAAGTAAGCAAGCAAAACACAATGGATCTCAATCAATACTATGTGTACAGGAATTTACCATCAGGTTCATGACCTGTGCAGCGTCCAGTTTTGTTCTTACCACTATGTGAATATTAGTGAATCTCAGAAACCTGTCAGCAACCATTTCTCTCAGTTTATACACAATTAGCAAGTCACATGGCAGCAAGCCAATTAATTTACACATGTACACACGGTCAACACGACCTGGTGAAGTCCAACCTGAGCATCAGAATGGGGAAGAAAAGTGATTTAAGTTTGTGGCATGGCTGTTGGTGCCAGATGGGCTGGTCTGAGTATTTCAGAAACTGTTGATCTACTGGGTTTTTCCCACACAACATGCAAGGAGCAGTGATAGTGAAGGTCGATGAGTTTAAATACCTGGTGTCAGCCAGGCAACAGACAAGAGAGGTGAAAAAGAGAGTGCGGTCAGGGTGGAGTGGGTGGAGACGTGTGTCAGGGGTGATTTGTGACAGAAGGATAGCAGCAAGAGTGAAAGGGAAGGTTTACGAGGTGTGAGGGAGACTATGATGTATGGTTTGGAGATGGTGGCGCTGACAAAAAGGCAAGGAGGCTGAGCTGGAGGTGGCAGAGTCAGAGATGCTAAGATTTTTGTTGGGAGTGACCAGGATGAGTACATCAGAGGGACAGCTCAGGCTAAGCAGGTGACAAAGGAGATAAAGTTAGAGAAGCAAGGCTGAGATAGTTTGGACATATGCAGACGAGGGATAATGAATACACTGGACAAAGGATGTTGAATATGGAGTTGCCAGCCAGAAGAGAGAAAAGGCCACAGAGAAGGATGCTACCGAAAGGGTGAAAGGGAGCAGCTGAAACAAGAAGATCCAGTGAGCTGGCAGTTCTTTGCATGAAAATGCCTTGCTGATACCAGAGGTCAGGGGAGAAAGGCCAGACTGTTTAAGCTGACTGAATCAGGCATTTCCAAAAGGCAAGAGGGACCCAATCTGGTACTTAGCAAGGTATACCTTAAAAATTAGCCAGTATATGCACATTTGCTTGGTGGTGTATCATGGAGAAGTAGGTGTTCCAAAAGTTATAACAAAAAGTGTGTCCACTAAAGCAAAAAATGGCAACTGAAGAAACTGAAATAATAGTGTTCAAGGTCGTAAAAATCAAAACAGGAACAGAGAGACAAGTATTCCACAGGGGGGCAAAGCAGTGAGTGTGTCCCCTGACACATGGACTACCTGAGTCTAGCTCAGGCTAAAAAAAAAAAAAGAGAAAAAGTTTTGAGATCAACTTGGATGGAAAAAGAAACCAGAAGAAAAAAAGAAGGAAGAAGCTAAATCAATCAGCCCAGTATGAGAAACTCACCACAATTACCAGACAAGCATCCATAAGTAGGATAGCCTTTTAACAAGAAATGTGGCGGAAGTGATGGAGTCCAGCATGGATGAAAGGGCATCATTTCATGGGTATTTAATGCATTTGGCCAACACATTAGTAAATTGACAGTATTAAATATTGTTTTCTGTTAGAAGCTTTTTAATGAATCCAGTTGCCAAAGCATTTACTTGAAAGATGCACGTTTACATTTTCTAAGACACTCGGGCATTCATCATTTCTGTGTGCACACGGTCTGATGCTGCTGTTCTAGATTTGTTTGCAAAGTGTGTTTGTGAGATTTCTCTGTAAAACAGTATGCACTGCTGTGATTGAGGCCCAGTGAAAAGCACTTCCTGTTTGTTCCCATTCACCAAATGCTGCTGTCATCCTCAAGACATGATAATTGCCATAAATTATTGGCGCAATTAAAACAATATATTAGCGAAGACAACTTGTGGGTGAATCCTTTCTGCTTCAGCAACATGACTGATGTACCTGTTGTTGCTGCTAGTTTTCCCGCTGTGTCTGCTCTGCTGCAGAGACTACTCAGCGCCCTAGCTGGAGCAGGTAGCCGCTTTGACTGACAGGCTGATTTGCTGCATTCTCCATTGCTGTTCCTCTCCACCAAGCCGAGAAAATTAGATCTACAGTCACTGTGCTAATGCCAATCAAAATGCCTCTGTTGCTTCCATTGTATGGCAGGGGCTGTTTTTGTGTAAGTGTCTCGAGTGTTTCCATGTGTTTATGTGTCAGCATATGTTAGTGAATTAAGTGTGTGTTTGTTGCAGCCCTGTGCTCGCAAAATGAGTGCAGTGACCTGCAAAGGGAAGGTCATACAAAGACATGCTACCTTGTAATGCAGTTTGGAGTGGGGGTGCTTGGCTAGCTCACCGCGCTGCTAATCTAATAGAGCTCATTCATGCTGACGGCAGGCAAGGCTGAGTCTGGTTTGGGGGTAAAACTTGTGTAGGTGTGGGTGGGGGTAAGAAATCAGTATGGCTGCTGACTCTGAGAATGGTTCCTGTGGTATTTTAAGTTTAAAACGGATCAGGCGAGCAGAGAGGGGGAGCAGATTTTCACGGCGGGAACAGTCTGTCACAGCTGGCCTACTCGCTGTCTCATAACCTCATATGGCTTCTCGCCTCATTGGCTCTGCATCACTGCATATCACGACTGGGGCTGAGTGCTTGTGCATGTAACAGTGCGAAACAGTATTTTAATTCTGATTGCTGTTTGCGTATTACAGTAGAGACGGAGAATGTGGGTGCCGTCGCTGATCGACTCAGCGATGCTTTGCCGGGGAGATTCATCTCAGAGCCTATCCAGAGACAGATACAGTCATTACAGTGCAGCACAGAACCACGGAGAAACACTGCGCCGCAACACAGAGCTCTGACCCAGATCCGAGGCGAAGAAGGTTTTTCATCTTCTCTCTCTCTTTTTAGAACAAAGGCTCATCTAGCCCTCAGATATATGCCTCCATTCCTCTCATTTGTGCAGTTCCACCATTTTCTACTATTTCTGTGTTTTGGATTCTTTGAGATAAAGTCCCTGTGGTGGATAAGGATGCTCTCTGGAGTTTAATTGACGAAAGGGCGCTATCCGGTTTTAGCATACTCCCCAATTAGGAAAAAAAATATATAAAAAAAACCCCAAAACAAGTACACTTGATGAGTATGCATATGAGTGAGTCTGTAAGACAGCCTTGCTTGACACAAACTTCCACTTTAATCAAATTGTTCTCTGTAACTTTCTCCTGGTTTGTTGGAGAGGGAGGCTGCACAGGGCTGATATTTTATCAAGTATTTCTAAATGCATCAGATATTATCGACCTTGTCCAAGGACCCCTGTACTTCACCCGGCATCATTCTCCCAAGATTATTTTAATTCTTCACGGAAAATTAAATTAGCATAAAATCAATTAATACATTAATTAGTAGTGTTTAATTACACTAACTGGAGTATAGTTTTTACTTCCAATTATTTATTCCATAATTAATAGAATGTAATTAGCACAGCTGTTATAAATATTAAACACCAGGATAATCCCACTAGGTGAAGTGGACATCTGAGGTTCATTAACAAGTAGCTGGGACCAGTAGCAGGTCTGTTGACTCCCTAAGCAGCCAATAGTACAACAGTGGGATCTACTTTGACATCTTTGCTAATAGAGAACACGGCCTCTCATTATGCATATAGTCTGCAGTTAATTGATTTTAATCAGGCTAACTGTGTGAAGTTTTGCCTTCCCACACGAGGACACACATCGTTAATTTCTTCCTTTATGTCAATCCACGATGCGTCGTCAGCCATAACACAAATAACTGCATCAGTTTGATTAGACAAATCTATCGCACACGGAAAAACAGATCTCACAGAGCTCCAGTGTTTTTAATAGTAACTAACAGCAAGATTCTATTCACGATGATTAAAGTGATTCATTATTTTCGTTAAAAGGAGAGGCTGCCTGTAATTTGCTATTTGCAGACATAATTAGCTTTTTGCAAAACTTTAAAAGACGGTTAATTATAAAATGTGATTTAATAGAGTCTTGATTTTCTTATTAATCTTCCTTTGGGCTTTCTGCTCCCGCTCTGCACTTTCTTAAAGGTGCAAAGAAAGTGAATGATGTTTAAGGTGCTGCCACAGTTTAGGGGTTTGTTTAATATCGCCTCTCTCTCTCACTCTCGCTTCCACCGTCTCTGTTATCTAGCTGCTGGGACGGCAGCTGAAGGTGATATGGCAGCTAATTAGCAGAATTATCAGTGACCCCGTTAACAAGCCCGTCATTTAAACCTGTACGTCTCCTCTGAGAGTCCAACACTTCCGCCTGGAGCCCAAAGAGAGGGAGGGAGGACGAGCGTAAATGAGTGAATAAAAAAGACGCAGTAAAGACGGATAAAGAGCGAGAAGACAGACGCAATGACAGACAACGGGACAGAGGGAGAGAAATATGCGAAATCAGCAGATGCTTGTGTGCTCGATTGGGCCGAGACACCCAGAAGAGAGGAGTGTAGCATGCTGAAGCAACCGCAGCAGTCGCGGACTGACATTTGAGAGGTTGAATACCACACAAAGACGACAGAGAGGTGGCGTGGCACTACGGAGTAAATAGAGACGTTTGGCACTGATGGCTTAATCTAGGAGAGCATTTTCCAGGGAAAAAGAGCAGAGGAGTAATGAATAAAGGCGATGAATAGGCCGAAGTAATGATTTGAGTGTAAATGAGGATGGACAGCCGTGCTCCTCCTGTGCTGTCCTCACTTCTGAGTCTCTGACAGCCCACAGCATACAGATGGCATTGCTAATTGCACACTGCAAAGGGAGAGGGGCAGCTTCTGCTTTCTCACTCTGCAAAAATAAATAAATAAATCTAAATGATGCAACTGTGTGTACGTGAGTGCATGTGTTTGTGCGGCGTCCTCAGCTGTCTTGCTGACATGTGTCTTTTTAGCTGCTAAAATTGTCTCATGTCTTTGTGATGAAGGGAGAACCTTTTCAGATGACTGCCGCAGTTGGACATCTCATTAGTGTCCAAACAGACGGAGAGACAAACGCACACACAGAAATGCACAACGGCGTTTGGTGTCTACAAGCACCGCACATGTGTGCTTTGCGTATATGTGGAAGGCAAGGTAGAATAAAGTTGTGCATGAGGAGGTCTAAAGTTTGCTAACAGGAGCCGATGAGTTGAATAATAATTAAAAAAAAAAAGGTTAAATATACAACAGCTATTTTATTACAAATGCAACAGAGGTGCAGATGGTGTACCTGGTTACAGATCAGCCAATCAAACCTGTGCTGTAAAGAACACAATAAAGAAGTCAATAGATTTAAAAAAAAAAAATGCAAACACAATC
The DNA here is from genome assembly GCF_007364275.1 of Archocentrus centrarchus. Taxonomy (NCBI): domain Eukaryota; kingdom Metazoa; phylum Chordata; class Actinopteri; order Cichliformes; family Cichlidae; genus Archocentrus; species Archocentrus centrarchus. Next base: position 23,891,883 of record NC_044366.1, on the reverse strand, counting down.
TGGAGTTGGAGGTGTGCAGCCAGCAGCTCTTCATCTAACGGCTCACAGCGGCTGCGCCTTCTTGTTCCATTACTCTCTACAATATTTAAAACTCGTCGGCTGCCTAAAATGTGCTGAGAGCGACTGTCCTCTTGCTTTGTAGGCTGATTTTTCATGAATCCTTCACATGTAGGAAGGCAAACTGAATCCAGATTGGGAATGACAGCCTCAGCCACTAATAATGAAAACTACAACACCGAAGGTTAATTACAGAATGTGAAAACGGTGAATGGTTCTAGCAAGATACTCTTGAAATTTATCAGCATGAGCAACTTTATTTTTGTAAAACTCAACGATAGCTGCTTTGCAATAAATTGCACAGAATTTGGAACTGCTTATTTATGCCTTTCTGCGTATTCTGTGTGTCTTCCTGCCTCCCGCTGCACACCAGCACATAACAACATATGATGTCATCTTAGAATAAAAAGTTATTCCTGGCAGAAGGATCCTTTTTAATTGCCCACAATCAAACAGCAAATACAGTAATACGACCAAAGTGCACACTAACAACAGTAAAACTTTTGAAAATAATAACAGGGCAGAAATGAGACTGAAACAATGGCAAAAAAAAAAAAACAAAAAAGAAAACTCAGAGGCTTCAGATGGCTGAGTATCAAATACAAATTATTCATGTACCAGTAACCCATTTAGTTGCATAACACCAGTGATTATGTATGCATAATTGCGCTTGTCAGAGCTGAGAGAAGTCGGAAATATTTACTGGGAGAGGAATGGTGCTGGATGAAAGGATATCTCCACTTTATTCCCAGTCTCCTCTTGACTGCTTACACTCACATATGCTGTCCCATTCACAGCGTGTCTGTGTGGATCAAACATTATCTCAGGTGATGTTCACTCTTTTTAATGACAGACCATCTGGCTTTTTTTTTTTTTAAAGAGTGATCATCAAGGCATAGGATTATTAAGACAAATATAACTGTCCCTCAGCAATTACTGCCAACACAAGTGATGGCTAAGTAAAAGATAGGCAGATTAAACAGTTATACGGGCCATATGGTAACCTCTCACCTTTTTTCTATTGTGCTTTTATCTGGCCCTGACTCAGGGAGATAACATTATGTACAAAAACCTTGAATTAGTTTTGTTATTTCTCCAACAAAGGACAACATCAGACATATTTCAATTATTTAAAATACAACAGAGGTCTGGGGCCATGTACCGAGAAGTACGCTCCGTAGATAAGTTAGCTATCATTGGGCAAAACACAGATTATGTTGCGTAATGAAACAGGCTCGTTTTTTTTTAGTTCCCTGTGCAAGCAACAGGCTGAATCTCTTACCATAACCCAGTGGTTCTCAAATCCAGGCCTCATGACCCAGTGTCCTGCAGGTTTTAGATGTGTCTCTGCTTCAACACACCTGAGTCAAATATAGAAGTCATTAGCAAGACTCTGGAGAACTTGACTGCATACTGAGGAGGTAATTCAGCCATTTGATTCAGGTGTTTTGGATCAGGGACACATCTAATACCTGCAGGACACCGGGCCACGAGGCCTGGATTTGAGAACCACTGCCATAACCCAACCTGTGTGCATCACTTCACTAGCTTCAAGGCTACATTGGCCGCGGCATTTCTGTATCTAATTCTTGCTGGATCAAATATGCTAAAGTGATATCCTAAGGTTCTTTATTTTGGCCAGAGGTTTGGTTGTAGTTGTAGTTTATGCTGGCTAAATTTAGAGAGTGTCTTTTCAGGTGAAAATTTCAAATGATATATCCCACGAACAAATGGGTAAACACTCTAACCTTCAGCGTGCTGCTCAGCTGATCTGCTCTGGAGAAGGTTAACATTCAGGGGACGAGCTCACAGCCATTAAACAACTGACTACTGGCAGAGTCAGATTTCAGCATGTACAACAAAGTGGCAAATAATAAAGAGCAATCAATGATTTTATACATTAGTCATATCACATTGCTTGTCCACATGTCTGGTTTTAAAACAGAGCATTTATCACACTAAATATAATGATGATAGTAGCTGGATTCAAACTGTGTACAGATGATATCATTCTTAATCTGACTGACACTTTGTGATGATCTTTGGAAATAAAAACTAATCCCTCTGTTGTCTTCTATTAAAAATGTTAACAATGATGTTAAGCAGCATCTGTGATTATAAATGCACCATCACAGCCATCAGAAATGAATTCTTTATCTTCGCCTCTCCTCGCTTTCCTGACAGTGCACTTATCCCACATTCATAAGAGGTCTTTTATCGTAAGTGAAATAATAAAAAGAGAAGAAAACGGTCACTCTAAACTGAAGGCAACTTATTTGGAGGATAACTTTTCTTGTATATAAAGATACTGTTTAGATTGTCCACAGCTTCATGTCCCTACTGTGGCTGCTATCACAGTCTCATTTTGTTTTATACTAAGTACCTCTGATGATGTCGCTCATAACTAATAACTTTGCTTCTTTTATTTGAACGCTCTTGTCGCTTCATTGGAAAATTGAGTTAACTGAGCATGTCCAGAGTTAAGCTCACAGAAGCCAGAGAGCCCAAGAGAGCCAGATTAAATTGCATCACTCTTACTGTGATACAGACCCCTGGAGCCAGGCTAAGCAGCAGAGTGGTTAGCGATCTGAAATGGAGAGTTTCTGTATTGCAGACAGAATGACAATCCAACCAGTACAATTTAAAGCAAATAGAAGAAACCATTGGCCCTCCCTTGGGACCCCTAATACATTAAGTATCCACAGAGAACAACTACACTGAAGTTATTAATGTTCTTTTATACTTGCAAAAGAATCCTTCATAGCATATCATTTCATTATACGACAAACTATTAATATAAGCTTAGCAGAAAAAATAAGGAAATTTGTGTTTGGTCTGTTTTTTTTTTTGTTCTTGTAATAATGCTTCTTGGCCATAAATCATACACTGTAGGAAAGCCTGTTTATTTCCCCTTAACTGGTGCCATGTTTGTAAGGAAAATGCATTTGTGGGTAGAGCAGCAGAGTTGAGTATGTTGGTTGCACCCATGAAAAACTTGCCAAATCTTCTCTGCCGATGCCACACAGCTTATTCTGCTATTGACTCTTGTTTTAAACATCTGGTGCTCCAGGTGCTGACAATCAGGCTTGTCACCATTGGAGGCAATCTCAATGCAGAGAGATATTGAGATGAGATTCTGCAGCCAATGGTTATCCCATATCGCCACAGTCTGGGGCTGATTTCTGTCCTCCAAGATGACAACGCTCACCCCCACAGAGCGGGGTTTATCAGTTACTACCTCCAGAATGTGGGAGTGGAGAGGATGGAATGAGCTGCCAATACAACAATACAGCCACACTGGCTGACTTGAGACAAATGTTGGTTGAAGAATGGGATGCCACCCCACAGTACTGTGTGACCGAGCTGGCGAGCAACATGAGGAGGAGCTGCCAGGCTATTGAGGCTGCGTATGGTTCTTCCACATGCTACCGAGACCTCTGTTTGTTAAACTGTTAAATTGCTTATTATTTTTGTTGTTTTATTAATTTGCAGACAACTGAAATTATGTTTTGCAAAAAAACCAAACATTTTTTTTAAACACTTCCACGGTTATTAGTGTTATTGTTCTTATGGCTTGCTTACATTTCTCACATGTCTAATCACCAGAGGAGCAGTGATACTACAGCACAGATGGTGATGAGGACGGCACATGGACAGATGTGATACATCACTTAGGATGAGTGGACAGCAAGAGCTCATGATGGTAATGGGAGTATGAGATAGTAAATTGGGCAGTATAATCCTGCACTGGCAGACAAAGAAGTTGGGAGTGTGGATAAAGGGACACTGAAAACCACAATGCATTACTGTGAAGGCTGTAGTGTGGCTGAGCTAAGGGAGAGATTGCTCAGGACCTTGGTGACAAGGCCATTACAGGTAAACCAGAATGAGGCTTCATCAGTCAACACCACCAAAACCTGCAACATGCAAGACAACATGTCTGCCATGGGAAATTAGACTTACACTGCCCTCTATTTCTTCTGCTGCCCTGCTGGGTGGTTTTCTTACATTTCTTTTACTCCCACATTTCCTGTCTGTGTCTTACTTGTTTAGTTTAAAGATGTTTAGGCACAGTTGAGCCTTAAGGAACTGACTGAGCTTGCATTGTAGACATTTTCTGAATAAGGCAGAGGATATTGTATGGGGAACAGAATTCACAGAGAGCCCGTACAAGCAATCATCTAGTGGCATTTATATAAAAAGAGCCATTCATCCTCTGAGGACTGCAAAAAGTAAGGTCAGAAAATGCTCCAGATACTGAGAGAAATCTAAATTACAGCTTGTGCTCCTTGGCCTTTTTCCTGAATGCACACATCAGAAAGCCCTGAAAATGGAGCATTTGCTGTTGAGAACTCATGATACAGGCTCTCCGTAGATTTTCTCCTGCAGTGACTGCTGGGATCATACCGTCAATACAATTACAATTAGAGCTCTCAGAACTGTACTGCCTTGAAATATGCAAGATGCAAAGGGTTGCACTGAAACCTAAAAGGGGTGGGGGCAGGGGCCTTTATGCAACAAACAACAATAGCACTTGAGCTAATTTGACATATTAATACTTAGACGCTAATACTTCAGAAAGCTGCATTTGCATGATGCGGGAATTCTGGTTAATGAGCATCTTGTTTCATATGTGAACAATTTGTGGGCACTGGTGCAGTGCAGGGTTTAATTACAGACAACAGACTTGACTCGCTGCACAGCGTTTAAGTACAAAACACTAATAGAGAAACTACTGTGAAGATGATTGCGTGGTTGGCAATAAAGGCCTAGCTAACTCAATCTGGCTCCTTTCTGAAATCTTGAAATCCCACCCAGAGGAATGTCTTTGTGTTTTACAGTGGATTTCTTAGTGGTTAAAATGTTGTACAGTGAAGAGCAGAAAGGGCGCAAGTCAATATTTTATTCTCCAGTTTGGGTGACAACAATGATCAACAATGAGCTTGAAAAAAAGGCGACTAGACTTCTTTAGTTTACTTGAAGACGTTTCATCTCTCATCCAAAAGGCTTCTGCAGTTCTCAAACCAGTATGTAGAGAGACCCAGGTATTAAACCCCAGTGGGGGTTTTCCCCTGGAGGTGGTTGTGGCCCACTGCTGTTCATGTGCATAATCACATACGCCAAGATGTGAAGAAAGGCGTGGGTCACCAGTCAGTGGTTTTGGGTGAAACCAATTTGGTACTTTGCCCCATTCTATCAAGTGACCTCTTGAAGTCAACTGAAGAAAGGTGTGAATGGAGATTGAGGCGCCTGGGGAGGGTGCTCAGGACTGGAGTAGACTTGTAGATGGGAGAAAGTTGGTGACGCAATCCACGTCCTCTGTTCAGTGATCGTCATTCACTGTGGACATAGATGGCTTCTTTTACTCCTGTTTCAAACCATCCGTCTTCCTGGTGCACAATGTGAACACTGGCATGTTGGAAAGGTGCAGATGTACAGCTGAGTCTTGTCCTGTTGAGGTGGCTCTTCTATGTTGTGCCATGCGTTTGTGAAGAGGCTGTTCGGTTTCTCCAGTATAGAGAGTCTCAAATTGGTTTCACCCGAAACCACCGATTGTGGTGACCCACGCCTTCTTTCACCCCTTGGTGCATTGGTGATTATGCACATGAACAATAGTGAGTCATAACCACCTCCAGGGGACTACGCCCACTGGGGTTTAAATACCTGGGTCTCTCCACCTTCAGGTTTGAGAACTGAAGAAGCCTTTCGGATGACAGGTGAAGCATCTTTAAGAAACTTAAAGAAGTCCAGTCACCTTTTTTAAGCTCCAGAGACAACTATGACCTGGATGACTGAGGTCCTACACAAACAATGATCATGCAAGTTTTCTGTATGTGTGAGATGAGTGTAATAATATGCTGGTTTGCATCATGTGAGGCATATCACAGTGTGGGATGAATACCAGCTGCAGTGTGGCAATGTGATACAAAAGATAAATAAATAAATGACAGGGAATACGCATCATCAGCTACAATCATTCTTCATTGGTGTGCTTCTGTTTTGAAAATGCAACAAGAGCTGCAGCAAGCTGTCAGTGACTTGACTTAAAAGGATCAACAACTTTAACAGACAAGGAGGACAAAGGGAGAATGGGCCCCACTGTGGTTTGAGAAGTGTGTGTTTTAAAACTTGTTCTAGTTGCTTGGTTTGTTGCAGCCTCCCAGAGACAAGCAATAACCAAAGTACGGTTATATCACAAAACTTTACTTGATCATTTTTTTAGTGATATATTAAGTTTTGTTTTTTGTTTTGTGTTTTTTTTACAGGGAGAGACAAATGATGTCCTGGCCATTGTGTTGAGACAGTTCAGAAACCGTTACGTCTCATTCTCGAGGGCGTAGACAGTCAAATTATATTGCTAGGTTTGTATAACTTGTCTTAAAGACAAAAATAGTATCTGCTACTGCTGCCGCAGCCAACAGATCATTAAAACATAATAACAGAAGATGTGTGTGTTTGATTTTCTTGTGCATGGGCTTGATATTTTTTTCCCCCCATTTAACATGCATCTAACATCACACTATGAGGCAAAACCCTCATGACAGTCTGGCAACTGTCAAGCTATATCAAAGGCGTAATAATTGGGATTTGTCTGTGTGGAGTTCACGGTACAAAAGCTGAAGTATTGAATCAGAGCAAAGCGCCCATCCTTCTCATCTGAGGGCTACAGATAGAGACATGAGACGGCTCCAACTGACCTCGAGTCTTTTGGATCAAATAACATAAAGTGGCAGCAGTTTATCTTCTGTCTCTCTCTCTGATGATATATATATATATCATCAGAGAGAGAGAGAGAGAAAGAGAGAGAGAGTATTAAACACTGGATCTGAAGAAGAAAGAAGAAAGAAAGAATAAGAATATCCAGCTGACACCGGCTCTGCTTGCCTTCATCTTAGCATTTATACAAACATATTAATATCTTAGTATATCCTTAAGATTTCTTAATTAAATTTTCGGCTCAGCTTTGCTCCAGCTGATAATCATTATCTACCTCCGTAAAAATCCCGCAGTACCAAAAATCCCACTCACTAGTGCAAGACTGACTTTTTATTGATAAAATGAGCAAACTGCTGGAATTAATTTGCTATAATGTCATGTCAGCAGCTTCTTTTTCAAAATGGCACACTACATGAAAGTATCTGATTTGGGCTATTTTAGGCTACATCCACATGTACACAGTCATTTGTAAAAATGGGGATTTTCATCTTTTGGAAAGTATCTCTGTTGACATGAAAATGCTAAAAAATTACATTAAGCACTGTCAAAAGCATGTCAAAGCAACAGGGGGTAATATAACTCTAACTGTATAGAAATGCTGACTAATCAGAAGCCTATAATGTCAAACAAACACAGATAAAATCTTTGTTTTGTGTTCAGAAATGCAGTTTCAGAAAAATTTGCAGTTCTTTAAAGGCTCCATTTTCAGTGACATAAAATGCTGTTTACTTGTAGACGAAAGGTCAAAATACATAGAAAAAGCAAATTTACCAAAATACCCATGTAGACGTGCACAGGGCCTTAAATAAATAACATGTATTTTATTTTCAAGAGGATTCAGGCACCTTTTGCTTTGATTACAGCTTTGCACAGCTTGAAGGAGTTCCCAGAAGTGCTGAGCACTTTTTTGGCTGCTTTGCCTTCACTCTGCAGTCCAACTCATCCCAAACCATCTCAATTGAGTTTAGATCAGGTGATTGTGGAGGCCAGGCCATCTGACGCAACACTCCATCACCCTCTTTCTTGGTCAAAGAGCCCTTACATAGCCTGGAGGTGTGTTTGGGGTCATTGTCCTGTTAAAAAACAAATGATGGTCCCACTAAGCACAAACCAGATGGGATGGCATGTCGCTGCAGAACGCTGTGGTAGCCATGCTGATTGAATGTGCCTTGGATTTTGAATAAATATCCAACAGTGTCAACAGCAAAGCACCCCCCCCCCACATACCATCACACTTCCTCCTCCACACTTCACGGTGGGAATTACACACGTAGGAACCATCCACTCACCTTTTCTGCGTCTTACAAAGACATGGTGTTTGGAACCAAAAATCTCAAATTTGGACTCATCAGACCAAAGGACAGATTTCCACTGGTCTAATGTCCATTCCTTGTGTTCCTTGGCCCAAGCCATTCTCTTCCTCTTGTTCTTCCTAAGAAGTGGCTTCTTTGCAGCAATTCAACAGATTCACGCAGTCTTCTCTGAGAATTTGATGTTGAGATGCGTGTGCTGCTTGAACCCTGTGAAGCATTTAGGTGGGCTCTTATCTGGGGTGCTGTTAACTTGTGGTTTCTGAGGCTGGTACCTCTGATGAACTTATCCTCTTGGTCTTCCTTTCCTGGGGCGGTCCTGATGAGAGCCAGTTTCATCATAACGTTTGATGGTCTTTGCAACTGCACTTGAAGATACTTTCAAAGTTCTTAACATTTTTCAGATTTAAAGTAATGTTGAACTGTTGTTTCTCTTGAGAAGTTTTTGTCATGATATGGATTAGATCATTTTTGATTTTACCCTTATATTTCACCTTGAAAACGTGCCTTTTTGGTATCTTTTTATTCAGCACAACCTCACACGTTTGACTGTGCAGTTATTTTTTCATTTTGACATAATGCATTGGACCTAAAAATCACACAACAAACTAAAATCTAAATAGAAATTTTTTTTTTTTTGCAATTTTACTGTGAAAACCACAAACATGTTTAATGAAGTATTTATATAACTTAAAATACAAATAAAAGCTGTAATTTTCAGAAATGCATGTATAAATTTAGAAAACAACAACTTTAGATACAACTATTTACATTAAAATGCAGGCCGTGCCTCAGGCGTCTTTTTATAACTATTTACAGAACAATCAAATATCAAAATAAGATGGCACACAAATTATTTGTGCCACTCCAGAAAACAGCTCCTGTCCTCCACAAGACAGAGTGGCACATCACAGGCCCGACACTTTCAGGTGTGTCAGAGCATTTTTTGTTTGCTTGCGAGCACTTTCTGCTAGAGAAGATCCATTTTTGACCATTTATTCCTGCACCAAACGTGCATCACACGTGAGGACAATATACAGGAAAAAGCGTGGCGTAAATCATTGATCATAACTCTGGTTTTACTTGGTCTATCAGCACAGTTTGAAAACTAGTATGCAGTTTGAGGTCCGCACTTTCAACACAAGTTGAAACTGCGGCTGCGTCCGGCTGCTACGTCATCTTAAATCAACAATATAATTTGGACGCACTGGCACATCCATCAATTCCAAAGTACCTAGGTAGTTAAATTCTTCTAGCAGTTTTGTTGTGTATGATTGGATTGGATAGGGGGGTTTGGATTGTTCTGTATAAGCAACTCTATTTTCTTCCAGGTGATCTTCAAGCCTTCTTGTTCTGCAGATGTGCCCAAACAATAGGTTTGCTGCATAATTTGATGTGTGAAAAGAGACCAAACAGGCTTTGCTAGCAAAGTCTACATCTTCCAGTGATGTGAAAAAACCTCCATGTGATGATTTAGTTTATGAATAAAGAGGCTATGATGAATTCTGTCTAAGGTATGACAGCTAACCTCACCTACCCTTTCTCCCCACTTTGTTGCAATTAAATACAGGATAATACATTTATTGATGAGCTTCCTCCTCATTCTTATCTGTAGTCAGCATTTGACAGATTTCCATTCCATCAGACCTCTTTCATTTCCTTTCTTCAGGATGATAGCTACACCACCGTGATACTGGTAGTCATCCCTAAAAGAGTAAAGTACTGTGTCATCTGTGCTGGTCTTGTGTATACCTAAGCCTGTCTGTCTGTGCTCACAGATGGCATACACCTGAAGGTTTTCAAATGTTCCTTGGGCCTGTTTCCTTGCCTCACATGTGGCTCAGATGTTCCAGATGATGATCCTGGTCTTATATTTGAAGTTCATGAATTCTATCTTCTTGTCAGTAGATTCCTTCTGGCTCACACTACTGATGTTAGCAACTTTTAATGAGTCTAGCAGCCTATCCCAACTCTAAGGACTAGTGTCGGTTTGATCTGTCCAGCGTGGGTGAACCTATAAGGAGAATAAAGTCCTTTTCGATGAGCTCTAGGGTGTCTTGAGGCATACAAGCAACACAAGCACGTCAAGGTGGCAAGTATATAAATATATTTTCCCTGGCAAAAGCATATTTTGTGCATGCCAGACATAGAGAGTATGTGTCCTCCAAACATTTTATGGCATCAACAGTATGAATTCACAACCCTGACTCTCATGCTGATGCTCAATCCTGCCCTGTCCCCTCCATGACTCACCCCAGAGCATTATAGACAAGCCTTTGAAATACAAACACACACATATTGCTATGACTAGAGTGAGGTCACACTTGTACTGTGCGTGTTTGAAGGTTTTGCTTTGTTTGAAGCTTTGTGTGTGTTAGTTTGTGCGTGTCTAATCTTGTATGACTATTAGAGGTAGTTTACTGCACTGCTGCGCTACCAACAGATGGTCATTACCATAGTGTAGAGCACAACTCAACACTAGGCAGGGACCTCTCTCACAGCAGCAAAACCTCAGGCACATCATAACAGTGGTATAACTGTGTTCTTCCTAACACCTATAATACTGTAAACGTTCTCCACTCTACAGTAAAAAGATAGAAGGAGTTGTTTATGGCACTTCATTATTTATGGCCCAGCATAGTGTGAGAATGATTCCGTGGCCTGTTTTTCAGCAAAACACTTCCCCAGGCTCAAAGTAGTCAGGAAAACTGTAACACTGAAATTGGATTGAAGGGACTGAGCCCTTTTAAAAGCTCATATTCATCTCTTTGATCTGAAAGAGGCGCTTGGGTTCAACTTCAACATTTCTGTCTACCGCTGAGCTTTGGCAGCGTATAACACAAAGAAAAAGAAAAGAGGTGGGGGAGACGGGGAGGACAACGGGAATGAAAAACCAAAATAGAACAACAGGAAGTATATACATCTTCAGTTCTGAGTGTTTGTGTCAGTGATGCGATTCATCATGTGCACTGGTTTCTAAATTAAAAATGCAAATGTAATGGCTGCACTTAAAGCTTATCAGAATCTCTACTTGATCAGTGCGGTAGCTTTTGGTCACTGTTGGGGGTCAACAGTGACTCTCAAACATGCTCACTAAAAAAATATCTTCCTTTGAGGGAGCCTTTGGCAGAAAACTCTGGACGGATGACCAGATTGTGCCATATACACAAAACAAACACACATTCACACACACTGCCTGAAGGACACACACACCACGGGCACCATATGACTACCTCTAAAGCTCATCCCACCACCCTTAAACTGCAAACGCACAGAGATGCCTTAAGGGATTATCTATGTAGCTAATATTGGGGAGGCTTCAATAGTTAGTCATACCTTTAAAAGCCTAATTTCAATTGTCAGGAGATTTCCCGGGTCACAGCATTTTTTTTTATTTATTTATTTTTAATAATAATCTGTTTCAGAGACTCATAAATCCTTTTTGCTTTTTTGAGTTTTAAATATGACGATACTGTATGAATGGCACAAAAATAAACCTTTAAACCAATAGCTGTTATGTGACTATGACACGATCAGCTTACTGGTTTCCGGTCCCACTTCTTCCTCCTAGTGTTTTTTTTTTTTTATGTGCCTTGCCATCAGGGTTCTGAGTGGTTCCATGCTGTAAAGTGCCATCTACACTGGCTTGGCCGCGTAGAGGTCAGACCTAACATGAACAAGTTGTTCTGAAGCCACTCAGCATCATGAAAGAAAGACAGAGTCCAAGTGCCTGCTACTCTGAGCTCCCTAACAGATGGGATGGGAATACAAAGCATTATGCTTTTCCCAGTTTGTAGATTTCACTCATTTTAAACAGAATATTGTGCAAAAACTAATCAAAGGTCAATAGTGTGTCATGCCTCTCCCTTGCAGACCACGAACTAAAGTGGCTTCAGTATCTCTCATCATGCTGTTACTGTCATTACAATTGTAAATGTAAAAATAATGACAGCGTAAGAGAAAAAGATCAGCAAAGAAAATACACTCACAGCTGCTTACTGTAATCATGCAAACATCAACCTCTACTCTACCATGCATAGCAACCTAATTTGTGTAGGCTGATTGTTTGTGATTTAAAGATTCTCTGGAAATGTCTTAAATTGTGGCTGGACTCTCCTGTGCACTCAAGTTTGTGCCAGCATATTTCGCATGCTTCTGTGCGATGTGTTTGTACTTGTGTGTCTATGTGCGTGAGTAGTTGTGACTGGAAGGGAGGTGAAGTATGAAATGAAGTCATGGGAGCTAAGTTGAATTTGAACACAGATTAGGGAGGAGAGGCTACTACTAAGTTACCTCGGTGCCACCGCAATGTCTCTCAGACTTCATCTGCAGCATGTGAGAATTATGTTCAATTATACAAATGAAATTAAGCGTTAGTAATCATCTGCCACAATGCAGCATGACAGAACCAGTAGGCTAATGAGATGCAGAAATGAGAGATAGAAACAGTGACTGTGTCTGGTTGTTGGAGATGCAGTTGGTTAGCGCTGCACCTCGCAGCAAGAAGTTCCCAGGTTTTGACCTCCTGATCAGCTGGGGGCCGTTCTGTGTGAAGTTTACATGTTCTGATCGTTCTGGCATAGGACTGGAGGTCGATCTCAGCTGTCACGGGCCCAAGGTGGATTGTAAAGTAGATAACATCCATAGAATGAAGTCTTGTATGAATGAATGGTATGTGTGACTTAGTTTAAAGCACTTTGTGAAGTCAGTACGGGCAGGAAAAGTGGTATATACAGTCATTGGCGCAAAAAGTGGGTATGCACTATATGCAATGCATAGGGGCGCCGCACAAGGGGGGGGGGGGGGGGGGGGGGGGGTGTTTGCAAAGCAAAGCGGGGCAATATTATTTCTCTAGTCAGCAATTTCTGTATTTAAAGCTGTGCATATGTTATGATCAATAACAGAGGAATGGCGCTGATGATAGGCTTTTCAAAGTGGTTAAAGATAGTCGATAAGTTTTGTCAGGTATCAAGAGGAGCTTTAAATATTCAGGTTAGCTTAAGTTAGTAAAATAACAGGTCACTGTTCTGCAACTGTGTGCTGTACAGTACTTACAATATAACAGATCATAAGAAAATAAATAAATAACTAAAAAGCCTAAGCAGGGTCTCCTTACTTAGGCTGCTGCCATCCCATTCTTCAACCAACATTTGTTGCAAGTCAGCCAGTGTGACAGTGTTGGTCGCTCCGGCACAAACAGCACGCCCAAACTGATCTTATAAGTGTTCAGTGGGGTTAAAGATACAATTTAAAATTAGCACTTTGCGAAGTTGTCTGTTATGTTTGTTACACATAGCACCTTGAGTTAGGAGGCTTTTTTATGTTTGAGTGATTCATAGGTCAGCGTTAAGTGGCTTAACAAACAAAAACTATTCAGCTAAAAATGGTCAGGTACAAAGACTGGACTGAAAATCAATGAAAAAGTAACCAATGCCCAAAGAAATGCTCCGAAAGACACTCAGAAAGCTGGGAAACTATTGCTCAAGACCACTTTAAAAATTACAAGAACCTCTGGTTCCTTGGAAGCAAAATATAAAGAAATGAGGAGTGGATCAGGACTTTTGCACAGTACTGTAAAAGCCATTTCTATTTTCAGCTGCACAGAAACCAGATCAAGGCACTTTTTTTGTAGTTCTGTATTTTCCTCCACTTTTACATCCACAGGCTGTAATCTATTCCTAAAGAATGTACCCATCACCACAACACTGATATGAGCAGTGCTAGTACCACCTACCAGCATCCACTTAGCTTCCTTTCTGTATTATGGGGGGGTTGCTTTAAGATTTCAGTGTTTAGTCTCATAAGACTTAAGGCAATATAAAAGTTTTTAAGAGTGCTTTTGCTCTTGGGTTTCTAGGTGCTATATTCTACACATCCCTGACTTTGTAATATCCGTTAAGCTGATTGTTCATGGAGCACATGTAGGCTTTGTCAGCAAGCTCTCTTTGATAATCAATAATTAAAACTAGTGTCTGAGTTAATATTCAGGTCTGTATCTTTTACAGTGTCCAGGAAGTCAAAGGCACTTTCTTTCTTTCTAACTCCCACTATCCCCACTCTTCCACTCTACATCTCAATTTATGTCTGCCGCGTTCCTTGCATCTTCATAAGCTCTTATTCTTAAGATTCTTTCACCATATGTAAAAACAGGCTGCTAGCAAAATGGCAAGCCAACTAAGTGTCTACAACAAGATGCAAGAAAGCACTCACACTGGATTTGCCTTGCTTTTTCTTTCCTCATGCTTCCTCACCAGAGAATAGCTGCAGCCTGAATTTGGAGATCTCAGGAAACATGTCACTCCTCGTTTCTGCTACATGTATACCCTTCTTTCTTTCTTTCTTTCTTTTTCTTTCTTTTCTTTTCTTTTCTTTCTTTCTTTCTTTCTTTCTTTCTTTTCTTTCTTTTCTTTTTCTTTTCTTCTTTCTTTCTTCTTTTTCTTTTCTTTCTTTCTTCTTTCCTTTCTTCTTTTCTTTCTTTTCTTTTTTCTTTCTTTCTTCTTTCTTTCTTTCTTTTCTTTCTTTCTTTCTCTTTCTTCTTTCTTTCTTTCTTTTTCTTTCTTTCTTTCTTCTTCTCTTTCTTTCTTTCTTCTTTCTTTCTTTCTAAATTGTAATTAGGTAACAAAGTCTCAAAAGGAGGACTGATTTATTTGCACATCCAAGTTTTTCCTGCACTTGTAAAGCCCACCATCACCTCTGTCGTCAAAAAGGCCCAGCAGAGGATGTACTTTCCTGCGGCAGTTGAAGAATTCAACTTGCCAGCAAGGACCATGGTGCAGTTCTATACTGCCATCATTGAGTCCATCCTTACCTCCTCCATCACTGTGTGGTACGCTGGAGCCACCACTAGGGACAAACAGAGACTACAGCGCGTTGTGCACTCTGCTGAGAAGGTGATTGGCTGTAACCTCCCATCTCTCCAGGACCTGTACACCTCCAGGACACTGGGGCGTGCAGGTCGGATCACAGCCGACACTCTCACCCTGGGCACAGACTTTTTGACCCTCTCCCCTCAGGCAGGAGGCTATGGTCCATACGGACCAGAACCTCCCGCCATAAGAACAGTTTCTTCCCCTCTGCTGTTGGACTCATGAACAATTACCCTAAGACTGTTACCACCACCCTCCACAAATGCTGATGACCCTATGTCTATGCACCTGTCTGACTGCACTGATGTACATATTAGTGGAATATAGTTTACATTCCTTTATCTTTTAATTAGTCTCTGCACTGTATATTTTGTAAGCTCTAATATATCTGTATATTTGCAATTTGTATACTTGTATATTGTCTTATAGTTTTTATACTTATTTGTTTTGTTTTTTTTTTCTGTAAGCACGAAGTACCGCAGCAATTTCCTAATGCTGTGAACCTGTTCACCCATATGGCAATAAAAACCTTCTGGTTCTGATTCTGATTCTGATTCTGATTTATTATCTGTGATTATCATGGACAACTCATTAGAAATTCAGGTAGCATTTACACCACTCAGAGTGGAGTGATGTGGTGAAACAAAAGCATATGTTAAGATATAGTTAATTTCAGTTTTATAATGTCAGTTACCATTTTTTGACTTCCATGGGATTTCAAAGGAATTGGGCTGACAGCTTCTCATGTAACATAAACCTACCAGCTTAATATCATTAATGATGCCATATTAGTGTTCTTTTAATCCAAATATTGTACTGATATAACCATTTTATTGTTAGCAGGTTCCTGTTACTGCTGTGCCCCAGGGCACACGAACTAGTGTACCCTCTGCTCTGGTTTCAAGCCCAAATAAATGGAAGGGTTTTTTTCAGGAAGGGCATCAACATCTGACCCCTTGGGAATAATGGAACAGTTAAAAGTACCTGCTTCTTCTTTGGTAATTACATGGTATTACTTAATTATCCCTTATAACAATCAGACAATTATCTACTATTAACATGCTGTTATAAACTTTCTTTACTACTACAGCCTGAAATATTACATCTGTGTTCAGTCAATAACTTTCTGAAGCAAACAGCAGGAACTGGATTCACACAGGCAGTGTTAACAGTACTATGGAGTACTACATATCAAACTATGTGACAGAAAATGAAAACAGTGGACCAAAAGAAAAAGTTAGAATAGGCTTGAAGGGAACAGCAGGGTTAGGCATAGATTTTCTGTTATTGTGTTACTATTGGGTGGGAAATTTTACATAAAATTCAAAAGTCAATGACTACAATCATCATAATGAATCAACACAAAAATGGTAATTTGTGGAAATTTAAACAGCATCTTTTATTATGTTTTAAAATATTTGTAATATAAAAATTGTTGATTGATTAACTATTAAAGAAGTCTAAGTTATTGTCTAACAATTGTATTTCTTTTGAAAAAAGAGAAAGTGGTGACTTTTTTATCATTAATATTTTCAGCCTCATTGATAAATGATGTATTTAATTTGTTATGAAGATGTTTGATGTGTAATTAGTGTTTGGAAGCTAGGGAGGATATCACCAATGTGCTAATGCAGGGGGGCTTATCTGATTGTTACATGTTTATCACTGTGTCCTGGAAATCTCTCTCATTTTCCAAATAGGAGCCTCTCCAGGGATCCTCTCTACAAATGGGTCCCACTCTCCAGACTTTTGGTGATGAATATCACAGTGGTTGTTTTCTATAGAATCTCACTCTCTCCAGTCCTCCAACCTGAATAATTTGAAAGGAGTGCTTTCTGTGGTGATGAAAATTATTTCACAACCCAAAGCCATAATTATGCTTCAATTTGTCCGTACTACCATTCAACACGGTCATAGCGATAAACAGGCTGTTTGAGTTTTAAGTTGTTATGTTAATGGGTAACAATCTCAGAGGAAATGTGGAGTAACTTTAAACACTTTATGGTGCTTGAAATAACTTCTCCCCACAGAGGAGTCCTGTACAGTTCAATAGGTTTATCATCTTCAGAGAGATACTCCTACTCAGGTGAATATAGGCATTTGTTTTTGGTCACACCACTTTGAGAGTGTTTATTATTCCATCAGCTAAGTGCAATCTTAAATCTCCCTTTCATGGTGTCAATAGAGTAACTGTAAATGTGATTACACTGGTGTATATATATATATATATATATACATATATATATATATATATATCAAATGCTTATGTCCTGTTTGAGAGTAAAAGATTGATTTTAATTGATAATTAGTAAAAGTAAATAATTACTGAAAAGAGTGAGAGATAGCTTCACTCAGTTGGAGAAAGATGTAAGACAGGACAGGAGAAGAAGAAGAGAGATTAAAGGCAATTAATTAATTAAAGGTTCGGATTAGCATGTGATAAACTAGAAATTTAAAACTTGTAATGTTCTCATTCATTTTAGAGCTTTTTAAAGATACTGGATCAGGATACATTGTGAAACATCCTGCAAAACAAACTTTGTATTATTCAAATACAAAGGCAGTTTAACAGGTTAGCTTGTCACACTGTGGTGAATTTATGGTAAAACTCTGTATTGGACTGGTGCACGGTTGCTGTGGTGTTCATGGTCAGTTAGGTTACATTAAGTGGAACATTTGAATTTGAGCTGTATACTGTCTCTTACAAAGACAGTATTAACACTGTCAGTGTAGGGGATGGAAATCAGCCAAGATAGCTTGTGAAACATCTGCTTACATCTTGTTGAATTCAGTTGTGTAAATCTAGCAGCAGCAGCAGCAGCACAGGTCAGCTGTATACAAAGAAAATAGAAATGATTGTGAGCTGTGATTTTTTTTTTTTTACTCCTGCTGAGCCACTACAACTGATCTTAGGGTTCCCCCACCTGCTGAATCCCACTTTAACCTCTGACTGGACTCATTTTTCTGTTTAGGCATGGAAAAAAAGTTTGTATTGTACATGTCTATTATATTATTGTATATTATTATTATTTTTTATTAACCCAGCATGAGGTTCAGTTAGCTTTGCACAAAAACAGTCAGCCACTTTTTACTTTCTTACTCAGAGTACATTTCAGAGCCTGTACTTTCTTCACTTTTACTTGAGTAAAGAAGTTAAATCAGTACCGCAACTTTTACTGATTTATGTAATACTTGTATATTTTAACACAAGTGTCTGTACTTCTACTTATGTAAAGAACGCCTATGCTTTTGCCACCTCCAAAACAACATGTTGTTTGGAATTAAGCAGCTTCCAAGATGCCTTTCTGGAATACCAATCCTAAAAGAATTGCTTACAAGTTAGTGTCTTAGCAGCAGATGTGCTCTTATTAAAGGATTGCCTGTGAGCCAACTGTTGATCTTTACTGGCTGAAATAAATGCATCATCTGTTGTTAGTGTGTGCTGTTCTTAGTTTTACCCACCAAAAATTGGAAGGGAAAAAAAAAAAAAATTAAAATCAAGCTGCTTTGTGAAAATAAGACACATGGATAGAGTCCACAAACGCCCATCCTTTACTTAAAAGAAAACACTCTAGGCATGTCTAAAGGTAACAATTTTCAGCAAATGAAAAACTGGAGATCATAATCACATTTGTGAATTTTATCTGGTAGACTCAGAGCTTTCCTAAAACACATTTAAACAGAAAAGAATATTTAGATAAGTCTTTCATGCCATATATACTATGTATCATATCAGTAAATGGATAAGTTCTGTCATTTTTGACATTTTTTTGTGGCTGATGCTTTTTAGAGGTTGCCCAAAAAAAAAGACGCCATACCAGCCTTTATTTCTCAGGTGATTTGGAAGGTGAGGCCCTCGGGCAAGCAGCCAATACAGCTTGGCTGTCATCACCTTCTTCGGGGTGTAACATTCATTTCCACATTCTGACTGGTTAATATCTAAAAACAAACAAACAAACAAAAAAACACTGAGAATACCATATGTGATTATACTATATATCGTTTTTTGTTATCTTGACAAAATGTCCAGTGTGTGAATAATAATAAGTGATGAATGAGATTACTGACGTATGTCAGAGGGAAATCTTATCTGGAGTCTTATTGGACAGCTGTTGCGTGCTCCAGCCAATGTGGAGCTGGCAGCATCGTCTCTGTCAAAGCTCTGCAAGTTGATATTCAAGCTTGCGTATTCTCTGCTCCCCTGGGGTTCTTGTGAGCTCTCACTCTCTCCTTTTATCTGCGTGCATCTGTGTAGTGGTGTGACCCTGTCTTCTGTCTCACGTGTCAACACACTCCGTCAGCTTAGCTTCTTATGTCTTTGCTGACAAGGAGCAGCTTCGCTGGCAAGCTTTTTCAGCCACAGGAACAGCAGACAGTGAATCTCCGATGTTAACACACAGTTTTTTTCTTTCTAACTCAATTACTAGTTTCCTTGCAGTGTGGTAAGAGCTGTGTGTTCAAGCTGGAGGTAACAAGACAGAGAAGATGAAGGCAAACAAATACTGTGAGCTGCATGGCTTTTCCCTGTATAAGCTGTTTCAG
Organism: Archocentrus centrarchus; assembly: GCF_007364275.1. Lineage (NCBI taxonomy): Eukaryota > Metazoa > Chordata > Actinopteri > Cichliformes > Cichlidae > Archocentrus > Archocentrus centrarchus. Next base: position 23,872,391 of record NC_044366.1, on the reverse strand, counting down.
CAACTGGCATCATCAAGCACTTAACACTACTTTTTTTTTTAGATCTGCATTCAGAGCTGATGGCTCATCTTTTGCTCAAATTGGTATCTTTTATGTGGCATATTTACCCAATTTGCTTTCCAAATGCAGGCAGTGAACTGTGGCCTGCTGGTATATACAACGAGGCAAATGAATGAAGTGGAGGCAGGTGAGTAAGAGGGCAGGGTAGATCCGGTGATGCAACTGCGAAGAAAGTGTACCAAGTTAGAGTGGCTGTGAAGGCAGGAGCAGGACAACAGAAAATCAAAATAAATTGAAAACCAGGACATAAAATTGTGACAGTGTTACATTATTCTGGAGAAGTGCGTGAAAAAGATACACATTATATATCTAAAGTATGACTTTAGTTTAAAATGTTCCCACTGAACATGTTTATATAGAAACACAATGTACAAAACCTGTGACCTCAGTCAGAATCATACTACTTTGTTTTAAGTATTGTCTAGGGATGTTCCTGGACTAATTTCTAATCGACTAAACAAGGAAAAAAAAATTAGACTAACCGACTAGTCTAAAACTAAGAAAGACTCAGATATCATATTAAATTTTATGCCTGTTTAATGGACATTGTCAAAAGCTGTCTAAACAAAGGCATTTGAAACAATTAATCGCGTTCTTCTATGATGAATCGCACTTTAAATGCTGCTTAATTGTGCGGCAACGAACATCGCACATTATGAACACTGCACGTTATACTCCAAACAACGAAGAATAAAAACATAAAATCAATTGAAAACTATATGAAAACATGTTACTGCAAACGATGTTTACGCATCATTGAATAAGAGAAAATAACATCCAAAAAACAAATAAATAGTTACTTAAGCACTGGGTTAATTAAAACCTTAATAATTAGGCTAACCGACTAGTACGTCTGGTACCTACTAGTAACAATAGTGATGACTAGTCATCTAGTCGAGTAATCGCGCACATCCCTAGTATTGTCATATTATCAAAAAGATGTATATGAGAGCAGGCATTGAGTATCTGAATATCTAATGGCTCAGTCACACTACTTAAAATAGAACGACAACATCTCTGTGACTAGGAAATATTTGGTAGTTGCGAGAATTTTTTCAAATTTGGTGACTGCAAGCGGTTGTGATGGAAAACTTACGATTGCAAGGTGATTACACATGGTGGCCTGGTGGGAGGAAACCTTTCTCCAAACAATCGCAGTCTGACTTGGACTGACTCCAATCACTCTCAGATAGACTTGCAAAAGTTTGCAAATAATTGCTGTCTAATTTATAAATGCAGACAGATTGCCAACATGTTGCAATCAATCTGAGTCATTGCCAGTGGGTGCAACTTCTCTGGAACATCTCTCTTTGCAATAGTGGACTTGACTCAACTGCTTGTATTCTAGTTATATTCCTACATAACAGCGAGGCTGCTGTGCACTGATGTCATTTTGCAGTTAAGCTGTGGAGGAATTTCTGAATTTCTCTTTAAGTGTAAGTAATTAATGTGAATTTAAATGCGATAAGACTTATTTGTCGCATACACAGTTATGCACAATGAAATGTATTTTGGACCTGCAGCTGATAGTGAGTGATATTTCTGTTTAATGTGAGATATAGATGGAAACAGATTTGTGATTTTTGCCAGTTAACACTGATAATCATCTTACTATCAGAAACAGCTTGCATGTAGTTGCCAACTTGTCCCCATTCAATTCAAATATATGTATAAAAGTATGACTCAAACACAGTACACATGATTGACAATGGTTGGGATGTATAGATGTGCCAATTGTAACAATACAATGAACAAAAAATTTCTTATTCATCCCCACGCTATGAGGAAAGTCCTTATTTAGCTGTTTTTAAATGGTTAGTTGACTCATGTCATTTACTGCTATAAAAGCCATGTGGTCTAGCATATGTTAGACCAGCGTCAGGGGTATAGAGCCACTGCAGGTGGAGCAGGGGGAACGGTTGCATGGAGAAAAAAACAGATAACAGAGAACATCATTTTCAGACTGACAAAATCCATTGTTGTTGGTTGAGATTACTTGTGCTGTTTTCTTATACTTTGAGCTTGCTGACACTGGATAATGGATATCATAATAACCAAGATTAGAAAAAAATACTGGCAGATTAGAATTAGTGGAGTCTTAAAAGCAGAATACATTTAAGTGACTAAAACACATTTCCTTTTTCAGATGTGTATTTCTTCACAATTTCAGTGCAACATGTAAAAAAAGAAAAAGTCCATTTGAGCTTGATAGGGTTAATTAAAAAAAACGAGTTGGACTGGAAACAAAAAGGATCCTGAGAAAAGCGCTGCAAGAGTGACATTTTCTTTTGCAGGCCAGCCTGGATATCATCGTTGCCATGGATTTTTTGTTGTTAGTTTTTTTTAATCATTGTGGAACATAAGCTCAGTAAGAAAAAAAAGTTTGTCACATATTTCGTTCTGCAAATAAGCTTAACACAATTAACACAAATGCAATCATCAAAAGTAAAACACTAATATTAGGCTACCCCCACCACTATGGTCCTGTATGTGGCATGATGACACCAACTGTCCCCAACAACAACATCTCTAGTCTCATTCAGCCATTTGCTATCAAATACATTCTCCAGGAAACACAAACACCTTCAAAAACAAAGTTTACAAGCGGTTTTGAAAGATAGGCAAGTGGGGCGTTTACTGAGGGCTGCTGTGACTCAGGAGTCAGAGACCCCAAATTGCCTCTGATGCATCCATCTGCATGCAAGTGTGTGTTTGTGTGCACAGAATAAAGTGCTGTCTGAATACTGTATGTGTGTGTGTGAATGGGTGAATGCAGCTTAAGTGTAAAAAGCCAAAAAGAGATGGCTAAACAAACATTTTGTCCCCTATATTCAGCTGTAATAGATCATGACTAACATAAATAACATATGGTCAACTTTAAAGAACTTTAAAAAGGTTTTGTTTTTAATACACTGAAGTTTATGGTGTTGACCTCAATGCAGTTTACGAGTGTAGCAAAAAATGTGTACAGACACATGAAGATAATAGAAATCCTGCAATGCCTGAAACACTCTGTCATTGTTTAATGCTCTGTGTCACTGTCTGGTTACACTTCAGCTATCGCAGGCCCTGCAAACACATTTCAAACCAAACGACAGATGTTTTTTCATAAAAGTATTTCTGCTGCAACGTGTTTCTGTCTTAATCTGCCTCTTTCTTACACATATACATCATTTCCCACAGTTTACACACAAACATAAATCAGTGAAAATGTTTGAAAAAGTTAAACTTCCATATAGATATATATTACAGTTTTTCTTGATTGCTTTGGCGCAGTTCTCGCAGCAGAAAATTCATGCTCACTACTATTAATGCAGCTGTCAAAACAGTTAAGACATTTTTCATAACAGACTCACCTGTGCAAAAGACACTAAAACAAAACATGCAAAGTCAATCACGTCAGAGCCTTTCACCACCGTTTTAAGGCTTGGACACCAAATCGTTTATTACTTTGATCAAAGCCTTACTAACTTTGGAAAGAGTACTGCAAAAAATGTGGGCCTAATACAGAGTAAAACATAAAAATGAAATGTGAAGCATTTATTTGAAACTTGGAAACACAAAATGACACTTGTGAAACTGTATGCATCAGAAAACAAAGACAATATATATACAATCTGAGAACATAGCACCAACTACTGTATAGTCCAGTAAATCATGCTACATACATTCAACTGCTCGTTAATGCAAATATCTAATTAACCAATCACACGTTAGCACCTCAAAGCATCTAGGTTTGTAGACATGGTCAGGACAGCCTGCTGAAGCTCAAACCATGCATTAGGAAAAATGGTCTGAGTATTCCATCTCTATGGGTTTACAGAGAACTGTCCAAAAAAGAGAAAATATCCAGTGAGCAGCAGCACATTACAGCATTTTCACCTGGGTAAAAATAACTCATTGATATCAGAGGTCAGAGGAGAATGGCCAGAGTATTTTGAGGTGATAGGAAGGCAACTTAATGAACTACTTATTATAAGCAAGGTGGCATTATGAATGCCCAACACATCAGAATATGACACAGATGGGCTAAAGCAGCAGAAGACCACACTGGGGGCCACTCCTGTCATCTTAGAAAAGGAAACTGAGGCTACATTTCACACAGACTCACCAAAATTGAACAACAGAAGACTGGAAAAACACTGCACTCCATCGACCTCCATAGTCACCAGATCTCAGTTCTGTAGAGCACCTTTGGGATGTGGTTGAGAAGGAACTCTAGATGAGCACCTGACAAATCTGCAGCAACTGTGTGATGCTGTCATGTCAGTATGGAGCAAAATCTCTGAATGTTTCCTGCACCTTCTTGAATCTATGCCATAAAGAACTGAACCTTCCCCAACCTTGTACTAGCAAGGTGCACCTAATAAAGTGGTCATTGAGTGCATATGTATAGTATATGCTTGTGTGTGCCATAGCAGTGCCATGACATGCATGTGTGACACAAGAGTATGCATTTCTATTTGTTGCAACTAAATCTCTCCTGAGAATGTGTTCATATTTGCTTTCAACTGAAGGGCAGTTTTCACTGCTTCCACTGACAGTGTGTTACTGGACTCACTCTTTCATACATATTTTTAAAAAGTTTGAAGTAATCTGATTGAAAACATTAAGGCAATGCTGGACAGTATTCAGGAAAGTTAGAGATCGAGAGTTGTGACTGACAAAAGTACAAACAGTTTTGATGAGATGTGAGATTCAGGTGAGAAGTGCATCAACACAATAATAAATCTTTAGTAGTAGAAGCATGAGTAGGTACTACAGCAGTGTGCACAAAAAAAAAAAAAAATATAGAAAAGGATACCATGGGTGATGAAATGACATTTCTGATGTGATAAATGCACCAAAGCGACTGAGAAAAACTTTAACACTGTATATGAACTTGAGACAATTTGTTTAATTAAAAAATTTAATTGTTTAAAACACACCATAATGTATCTATAGGCTACATTATATAACAAACACAGTACAGTTTAATTCTTCCTGTGGGTCAGTATAAACACAAGTATTTAAATGATTTTTGACAGTTTTTCTCAATCAACTTTGTTCAATTCTCACAGCAGAAAAGTCATTCTCACTACTCTTAATGCAGCTCTCAAATCAGAAGTGCATTTCCTCACCCACATTAGCCTTTCTCGCTATTTTTATACACACCACTATAGTTTCTACTAAACACATTACTGTGTTAATGCACTTCTCACTTGAAGTTTGCACTTTTGTCAGTCAGAACTGTAGATCGCTCACTTTCCTGAATACTTTCCTTAATTCTGCATTACTGTTTTCAATCACATTACTTCAAACTTTTTTCAAATCTGTATGACAGCTGGGATAGGCTCCCTGTGACCCTGAATTGGACAAGCAGAAAAAGATTGTTCAATTTTGATGAGTCTGTGTGAAATGCAGCCTCAGTTTCCTGTTATTAGCTGACAGGAGTGGCCCTCAGTGTGGTGGATACTGTAGCCTATCTGCTTCAAGGTTCGATGTGTTGTGCTTTCAGAGATGCTCTTCTGCATAACTTGAATGTTTGTAACGAGTGGTTGATTGAGTTGCTGTTGCCTTCCTATCAGCTCGAAGCAGTTCGGCCATTCCCGTCTGACCTCTGACATCAACAAGGCATTTTCACCCAGAAAACCTCACTGAATATTTTCTCTATTTTGGAACATTCTGTGGGAATCTTAGAGATGGTTGTGTGTGAAAATCACATTAGGTCAGCAGTTTCTGAAACAACCAACAACTATGCCAGTTTCACTCACCTTCTTCCTGGTGCTCAGTTTGAACTCCAGCGGGCTGTCTTGACCTTGTCTAAAATGCCTAAATGCTCTGAATTGCTGACCTGTGATGGGTCGATTAGATATTTTTTTTGCCTTAACATGTTTTAATCTATATTAGACCCACGTTTTTTTGCAGTACTCTTCGCAAAGTCAGTAAGGCTTTGATCAAAATAATACAATTTGGTGTCTAAGTCTTCAAATGGTGGTGAAAGGCTTTTATTCACTGGTCGCAGAGTTGAAGTAATTGACTTCAGATGTTTTGACATTTGTAAAAAAATATTTTGATCGATGTAGTGTCTTTTGCACAGGTGAGTCTGGTATGAAAAATGTCTTGACTGCTTTGAGAGCTGCATTAATAGTAGTGAGAAAGCTGCAAAGTTCAGAAAGTTTGTTTCATGAAGAAAGTCATTCCAAAATTATCGTGTCTGCTTGGATATTTGCACATTTGTAAGGCTAAAAATTCATTAAGAATTATGTCTGCTGTATCATAATTAGATCAAAGCCGTGTTTAGAGCCATATCTGTGGTTATGACAGGATAGCAGGTGTTTGGAGAGATGATGAGGCACCAGAAAAGGGCAAACATTGTCCTGACAACGGTGAACAGCTGGTCTGGGCTGTGATACCTCTGTGCCCGCCCAGCGTTATGTTGGCCCTCTCCGGTACAAACTTCAATCAGGCTTTGACAACTGAACCAAAGCCATCAGTGCAAGTGCTAACAGCATCTGTCACAAATCACCAGGCTTACCTACGAGAGATGATGAAGCAAGGCTTTTTGGAGGGCGGCAGAACTGGAAAATGCAATGTCTTTGCACTTTTGTCTTTTCATTCTGCAAAGTAATGCTCAGTCTTTGGCATTGTTGCAAACTGGCAACAAGAAGCATTTATAACAAATTAAAAAATATTTTAAATAAAATGTAATTATGTTATTCAGGAAGACAACTGGCTCCTGAAACAGTAAACCAGAACTAACCATACAAGTAGCAGCCAGAGAAGAGGAGATGTCACAGCGTCAGTCTTGCTTTGCAATTCTTGCACAGTTTACTGACTCAGAGTGATGAAGAGTTGAAGCATCTGGGTCAAACATCAGGTCTTTGCGATATTCAGTAGATAAGATGAAGACAAAGTCAAAATGTCAGGATGAGAATGACACAGTTTGTACAATGTTAGTCAGATTCGAGGCTTTACTCTTTGCGTTTGCGGCTGTAAAAATAGGTTTTCACAGCATAAATAATCTGAGATCATTCAGTCAGTCATTTCAAATCTTGCATCAACCATACGTAGCTATCATTCTTTTAATAAACTCTGAAGCCAAGCTCGTGTCATAGCATATCAGTTACCGTAGCATATCAGTCCCCAACAGTATGATGCAACTTTAATCAGAATATTATAGCTTTGTTAAAGTGTGTGCACAGTTTCCTAGCTGTCAACAAATATGTTGAGGTACTGGCAAAATTAACAACCGTGGATCATGAGCTGAGTGGTTGCTTAGTGATTGCAAAGACTGACAGGTAGGTCTGAAAGCTCACAAGTTTCTTAGCAACAGAAGTAAAAGAGTGTGTAGTTATTACTGGGCATTTATCACTGAAATCTTCTTCTTTAGTTTTGGGAAGAGCTGAGAATTTGTATTTTTTTATCTGTTGTGGTGTTGTGCTCTTGAATACTTGTGTATTTTTACTTTGAATTGTGGACTCGTTGGCTAAAATTTTCAATTCACTTTTGGAATATGCATGGTCAAAAAAAAAAAAAAGAAGAAGAAGAAGAAGAAGAAGAAGAAGAAGAAGAAACATTTTGCATGAATACCCTGATAGCGCAATGCACTTTGCATGCAAATAAATGAATGTTAAACTAGCAAAACATCTTCTAAAATGTGGAATTATTTGAATTTATGTGTGCTGCATTTTAAAAATGCTGCAAAGGGAGAAACTACAAACCAACAATTATAGGAAATGCTGCAGGCAAGCAGCAGGAATTGGGAATAAAACATGAATCATTTTATGTTTGAGTCCAAATGTTTGAAGAAACAAATAAAATTGCACTTCAGTTTTTTTTGTGTTTTCCAGCATCAACATCATGCAGTTGATTTCAGTGACTCTACTAGTTATCATGGCAACGGCAAGCACATCCCAGGTGTTCTTATAACTTTTGAATGCAGTTCCTTTCAGTATGAAGTTGTTTCCTCACTTTGCATGTGTAGGTGTTGTGAGGTTGGTGAAGAGCTTAGCTATTGAGCTGTCAAGGCCTCAATAATAAACAATCATTGGAAATGTGTGCTATCAGTACAGTTGTGTCTGAATGCAACTTAGCCAGGTTGCATGTGCATATGACATGCATGTGCATGTGTGTGTATGCATATGATGTGCATATGGTATAGTGAGCATTAGTCCTGAGAATGAAGAGCTATTAAAGCAAAAATATTGTCTATCTTTCCCCTCTTAAATATACTGTGTGATCTGTTTGGCGTCAGCTCTGTTCCAAAAGAAGCATATCCAGGATCTTGTGCATTGGATCTGCTAAATAGATTCAAATAAATAATAAACCCTTTCTGTTTTACAGCGCACACCCCTGTAGCACAAACTGTGGTTTCACTCTATAATAAAAGCATTCACTTTCAAACATGGAGCCAAAGATGAGCACCCGGCCTGGATCATCTATATAATGACTGTCTGTTCGTGACCTTTAGTCAAGCTACAGCTCTCCCCTCCATCAAGCTTGGATAAGAAATTATTCCCACTAAAATATAAATAAACAAATAGGTTTATAGGTCGATAGCAGTTCACACTAAAAAATGGATTACTTACTATAACATCAACTGGCAAACATATAGTCTGTGTCAAAGGTTATTGATAGAATACACTTTCACTTTTGCAATTTCAAATTTCATATACTAGACTTCAAGTAATAACATTAAAGGGAATTCCTGATAATAATATAGTTAAAATATTGACAGCTTTAACCCACAGATTTATTGTTTCAGTCCACCACTGCTCATATGTGCGCTTGTGTTTGTGTATATGAAATTATACACGATATGTATGGATGCACAATAAAAATATTAAAAACTATAACTAACTTAACAAAAGTGTTAAAAGCAGGATTTTGTTTTTGTGACACATCCTGAAGGCTGGACACTGCTCGTCAGTTAAAAGCCCTCATTTTAATTAACACTGTGCACGATGGAAAAATAAAGAAAAAACTTTCCTTATTATTGCCATAATGGTGTTATTTAGTTTATACATAATGGTGGTTTCCTGGTGAGTTTAAGGATGTCTTGAACACAAAGCATAAAGGATGTGCTGCTTCTGTGGCAGCTGAAACCAGAGGGTGCATTAAAGAGATCTCAACTAAGATAATAAAAACAAAAAAGCACTGAAAAGACAGGACACACTTTGGATGCCAGCAGAGGACCCCCACTTGGTTAGAGTGGTTCTTCAAAGAGATTCCTCAGAGGGCTTTTTCAGCCCTCCCATGAGCCTGTCAAGTCATCACTGCCAACTTTTTCCTTATTTCTGTCATGGCCGGGGAGGAAACAGGTGAGGAATGGCTGACACGAAGGACTCCAGAAGTCAGCGTAACTTAAAAGGGATTTATTGAAGCAGGGGAAAAACAAATACAAAAATCTTGGAAGGGAGGCACAGGGAGACGAAGGGCAGGCACAGGGAACACAGGAACATGCGGGCACACAACATCAACCTACTGGGAGGACACACTCAGGAAATAAACTAACACAAAACGCTGGGCCAACGGCCCAGGACATGACAGTACCCCCCCCTCAAAGGCCGGCTCCCGACGGCCAAAACCAGAAAACAAAAACCAGCCAAGGGCGGGAGGCGGGGGACCAGGAAGGAGGGCCCGAAACAAAAACAGACAGGGAGCAAACAAAGTCAGGAACAAAACCCAAAAACACAAGGAAGCACTGGAGCAAGGGTAGAGCACAGGGGCAAAAAACAATAAGCAAAAGGAACAGAACAAAGAAAAGCAACGGCACAAGCTGAATAACAGTCCAAAAACCAGAGCAAAACATGGGGATGAGAAAACAAAAAACAACCGGATGAAAATAAAGCGACGGCACAAGGCCGGAGAGCTCCAATGTCCAAAACAGGGGGTCGAAACAAGGAACAGTCCAGGAGCTATGACAAAACAAAAAACAGCAGGGGAAAAAACAGTCCACAGTTCAGGGGAGTCAGTGGGAAATCCAAAACAAAAAACACACAGTTCAGGAGGCCGCAGAGGCCAAGGGGCCACAAAGCAAAATCCCAACGAGGGAGGCCGACCGCGCTCCCAGCGGCGGCGGCGACGAGGACGAGAAGGAATCACTGGAGGCCGACCGCGCTCCCAGCGGCGGCGGCGACGACGAGGGGGAGTCACTGGAGGCCGACCGCGCTCCCAGCGGCGGCGGCGACGACGAGGGGGAGTCACTGGAGGCCGACCGCGCTCCCAGCGGCGGCGGCGACGACGAGGGGGAGTCACTGGAGGCCGACCGCGCTCCCAGCGGCGGCGGCGACGACGAGGGGGAGTCACTGGAGGCCGACCGCGCTCCCAGCGGCGGCGGCGACGACGAGGGGGAGTCACTGGAGGCCGACCGCGCTCCCAGCGGCGGCGGCGACGACGAGGAGGAGTCACTGGAGGCCGACCGCGCACCCAGCGGCGGCGGCGGCGACGAGGAGGAGTCACTGGAGGCCGACCGCGCGGCATGCGGCGGCGACGAGGAGGGGTCACTGGAGGCCGACCGCGGGGCGTGCGGCGGCGGCGACGGGGAGCAGACACTGGAGGCCGACCGCGGGGCAGGCGGCGGCGGAGAAGGGCGACCCCGGGCTCTGGTGGGGAACCCTCGGGTGACGGGGAGCGCTCGGACTGAGCAGAGACCCCCACCGGCTCGGACTGAGCGGGACCCCCTGGCTCGGAGCGCTCGGACTGAGCGGAGACCCCCATCGGCTCGGACTGAGCGGAGACCCCCATCGGCTCGGACTGAGCGGGACCCTCTGGCGCGGAGCGCTCGGACTGAGCGGAGACCCCCATCGGCTCGGACTGAGCGGGACCCTCTGGCGCGGAGCGCTCGGACTGAGCGGAGACCCCCATCGGCTCGGACTGAGCGGAGACCCCCATCGGCTCGGACTGAGCGGAGACCCCCATCGGCTCGGACTGAGCGGGACCCTCTGGCGCGGAGCGCTCGGACTGAGCGGAGACCCCCATCGGCTCGGACTGAGCGGGACCCCCTGGCTCGGACTGAGCGGAGACCCCCATCGGCTCGGACTGAGCGGGACCCCCTGGCTCGGACTGAGCGGAGACCCCCATCGGCTCGGACTGAGCGGGGCCCTCTGGCACGGAGCGCTCGGACTGAGCGGAGACCCCCATCGGCTCGGACTGAGCGGAGACCCCCATCGGCTCGGACTGAGCGGAGACCCCCAACGGCTCGGACTGAGCGGGACCCTCAGGCTCGGAGCGCTCGGACTGAGCGGGACCCCCTGGCGGCTCGGACTGAGCTGAGCCCTTGGGCTGAACGGGGCCTACATGGTGAGGCTCCGGATGCGCAGGCTGGGACTGCGGAACAGGGCACACTGCTGCTTTATTGAGCAGCAGGGGCCGCTCTGGGAATAGCCAAGGTGCAGGGGACTGCATGGGAGCTGACGCTATGGGCTGCGTGAAAGCAGGCCGGGAGACGACTGGCTGCGTGGAAGCAGGCCGGGAGACGACTGGCTGCGTGGAAGCAGGCCGGGAGACGACTGGCTGCGTGGAAGCAGGCCGGGAGACGACTGGCTGCGTGGAAGCAGGCCGGGAGACGACTGGCTGCGTGGAAGCAGGCCGGGAGACGACTGGCTGCGTGGAAGCAGGCCGGGAGACGACTGGCTGCGTGGAAGCAGGCCGGGAGACGACTGGCTGCGTGGAAGCAGGCCGGGAGACGACTGGCTGCGTGGAAGCAGACTGCGAGCTAGGGAGAGCAGACTGCGAGCTAGGGAGAGCAGACTGCGTGGAGGCAGACTGCGAGCTAGAGCATGCCGACTGCGTGGAACCCGACTGAGAGCTAGGGAGAGCAGACTGCGAGCTAGGGAGAGCAGACTGCAAGCTAGGGAGAGCAGACTGCGAGCTAGGGAGAGCAGACTGCGTGGAGGCAGACTGCGAGCTAGAGCATGCCGACTGCGTGGAAACTGACCGAGAGCTAGGGAGATCTGGCTGCGTGGAAACTGACCGAGAGCTAGAGAGATCTGGCTGCGTGGAAACTGACCGAGAGCTAGGGAGATCTGGCTGCGTGGAAACTGACCGAGAGCTAGGGAAATCTGGCTGCGTGGAAACTGACCGAGAGCTAGGGAGATCTGGCTGCGTGGAAGCTGACTGAACGCTACGGGGAGCAGTCTGCGTGGAGACTGACTGAGAGCTAGGAAGAGCTGACACTGGGCAAGCTGTCATTACTGGAGCTACCGAGGGAGCCGGAGCTGAGGGAACTGCGACTAAAGATGGAAAAACTGCAGATGAAGAGACCAAAACCGAACTGACTGAAGGGTCCAAGGGGATTACGGAGCTAACTGACGTTAAAGCGGAGGGAGCAGACTGAGAGGGCACAGAAACAGCTGACACCGGGGACCGAGGAAGAGCTACTGGGGCTGACTGAGACTGGAGTGGACAGGGAGCGACTGGAGCTGGGGCTGACTGAAGGCGAGGGGAAGCGACTGGAGCTGGGGCTGACTGAAGGCGAGGGGGAGCGACTGGAGCTGGGGCTGACTGAAGGCGAGGGGGAGCGACTGGAGCTAGAGCTGACTGAAGGCGAGGGGGAGCGACTGGAGCTAGAGCTGACTGAAGGCGAGGGGGAGCGACTGGAGCTAGAGCTGACTGAAGGCGAGGGGGAGCGACTGGAGCTAGAGCTGACTGAAGGCGAGGGGGAGCGACTGGAGCTAGAGCTGACTGAAGGCGAGAGGGAGCGACTGGAGCTAGAGCTGACTGAAGGCGAGGGGGAGCGACTGGAGCTAGAGCTGACTGAGACCCTGCTGCTGCAGCTAACGCAGAAAACCGATGCGAAGGCTTGGGTCTGGCTGCCCCCACCCGCGGAACAGGTGCGGGTGCAGAGGTCAGCCCGTCCGTGGCTGCCCCCACCCGCGGAACAGGTGCGGGTGCAGGGGAAGATGGAGCTAAGGGAGCTGGAGCAGAGGGAGCTGGAGCTAACTGACGAGAGAGAGAAGCTACAGCTGACTGGGAACACGGTGACCGAGGAGGAGCTGGAGCCACAGCTGACTGGGAACACTGCGACCGAGGAGGAGCTGGAGCCACAGCTGACTGGGAACACTGCGACCGAGAAGGAGCTGGAGCCACAGCTGACTGGGAACACTGCGACTGAGAGCTAGGGAGAGCTGCGGCTGACTGGGAAGGCTGAGACTGAGCTGGCACGACAGCTGTCTGGGGAAACTGAGAATGAGCTGGCGCTACGGCTAACGGGGGAAACGGAGAATGAGCTGGCGCTACAGCTGACTGAGGCGAGAGTGACCGTCTCCGCGGCGTTATACCGCTCTGCTCCCGCGGCGATTCTCTCTGATGCTGCCGGGAGCTTGGTCTTCCTCCGTCAGCAGCAGGCAGTGGTGACGCGGAAGTGGTGGGAGGCCAGGGACCCCTGTGACCCAGGAATCGGAAAAATGACTCCTCTGGAGTCATTCCGGGCGCTGGCTCCAGGAAAACGTCTCTCCGCTTCCTCCGGTATCTCGTCCTCCGTGGCTGCGGCGACTGCTGAGGACAGGAGGGGCCAGCGAGCGGAGTGACAGGTGAGGGAGCGGCCGGCGCCAAAAACAGTCCGCCCACGCGGCAGACCTGCGGTTTAGGCGGGGGCGGTGAGCGGCGTCGCCGGGGACCGTTCAAAAAAGCTGGTCCCCCCAGCGCCAGGCGAGTGCCATTGTAGCGGCCGGAGCTTGCAGGGTCTTTAGTATGGTCGCGTCGTTCTGTCATGGCCGGGGAGGAAACAGGTGAGGAATGGCTGACACGAAGGACTCCAGAAGTCAGCGTAACTTAAAAGGGATTTATTGAAGCAGGGGAAAAACAAATACAAAAATCTTGGAAGGGAGGCACAGGGAGACGAAGGGCAGGCACAGGGAACACAGGAACATGCGGGCACAAAACATCAACCTACTGGGAGGACACACTCAGGAAATAAACTAACACAAAACGCTGGGCCAACGGCCCAGGACATGACAATTTCCCCTAAAGACTCATTTAAAAAAAGAAAGAAAGGAAGAAAAAAAAACTGTAGTTATGGATGCTGGTATGTGGTTTGCATGGTCATCTATTGTATTAGAAATACTACAAATTGTAATTGTAGAGTCTTACCTAACCCTAACCCTAACCCTTTACAATTTAAAGTGCCTTAATGTGAGTGTTGTTGTGATTTGGCGCTGTATGAGCAAAATTGAATTGAAATCCCTTTATGATTACTATAGAGTGGCTATAGTTGGTCTCATTTTTGTGATAATGCAGGGAACCTACAGAGATTCTGAAAGTTCATTTTGGTCTTTCCCACTGAGGAATCTTTCAGATGATAAAATGATAAAATGGATAATTTATAAACTGCAGGTTTTATAGATCATAACAACTCCCATTGAATAAACCTGTCCTCACGCCAGAGACAGCACTTACTGAAAATTGATTTGGGGGCATAAATTACAGATATTTTGCTTTTCTTCTCTCCACCTGTCTGCATCTTTTTTTTTTTTTTTTTTAAAAGCTGACCAGCTCTCAAAAGCTCCGTTAAATGCTTTGGGATTATCAGTGCCTGTGGTGAATTCCCTCATCTCTGCCATCCTGTCTCCACCTCCTGAGCCACCCAGTGTGTTACAGACAGATACCTCACACTTTGAATGGGCAAACATCTGTCACTGTAAGGTCTCAGGTACAGCCATATGGTTGAAAGAAAGTGAATCTTTCAGAGACAGGAAGCTTCAGAGAGAAAGAGCACAAGATGCTGACAATGAAAACGGCGTGCAAAGAGACAGGCCGCGTGAAGAGTTTGCAAAAGTGATCTATGAGCCACCCCCATTATAGCATCAGAATAGGTACGTATACACTATACAGATGGAAGTATTGGGCCACGCCTCCTAATCATTGAATTCAGGTTATTCATTCAGTCTCATTGCCACAGGTTTATAAACATTTGTAAACATTTGTGAAAGAATGGGTCGTTCTAAAGAGCTTACTGAGTTTGACCGTGGTACTGTAATGGGATGTCACCATTACAACAAGACAGTTCAGTAATAAAGTGGTATTACCGCAACATGGAAAAAACTCGAACAGACCACAAAAAGTTACAGAGCGGGCGCTGAGGTGCATACTGCATAAAGATCTCCAACACTCTGCCGACTCAGTGACTGCGGACCTCTTCTGGCATTAACATCAGCATAAACACTGTACTAGGAGCTTCATAGCATGGGTTTCCATGCCAAGCAGCTGCATGCAGGCCTTACATCCCCAAGCACAATGCCAAGTGTTGGATGGAGTTGTGTAAAGCAAGCCAACACTGGACTCTGAAGCATGTTCTGTGGAGTGATGAATCATGCTCCTCTGTCTGCTAGTGTGATGGATGAGTTTTGGTTTGATGAATGCCAGGAGAACATTACTTGCCAGGCTGCACTGTGCCAACTATGAAGTTTGATGGAGGAGGAATAATGCTATGGGGTTGTTTTTCTGGGGCTGGCCTGGGTCCTTTAGTTTCAGTGAAGGGAAATCTTAATGCTTCAGCTTACCAACACATTTTAGACATTTCTGTGCTTCCAACTTTGTAGAAACAGTTTGGGGAAGGCCCTTTTCTATTCCAGCATGACTGTGCCCCAGTGCTCAAAGCAAGATCCATGAAGGCATGGTTGTATGAGTCTGGTGTATAAGAACTCGACCAACCCACACAGAGCCCTGATCTTAACCCAATCAAACACTTTTGGGATGAACTAGATTGGAGATTATGAGCCAAGTGCTTTCTTCTAACCTCACTGTCTAACCTCATGAATGGGCAAAATTCCCACAGACGCTCCAAAATCTTGTAGAAAACCTTCCCAGGAGAGTGGAAACTGTTATAGCTGCAAAGGGGAGAACAGCTCTATAATAATGCTTATGGATTTACAGATTTAGTGGATTTCATTGTTATAAAAGCTCCTGAAGGTGTAATGTGTAGGTGGCCCATTACTTTTGTCCATATAGTGTAGCTGTTTCTGTTAAGATGCGTACTTTCTTTCACACAGCCACTGGGCTTCATGTTGAACAAGTCCAATCTAATTTGTCGAATGCAGGGAACTATAAAGTAAAGATGAGCTAGTCAACAATTTTAAGGGAGTGCTTGTTTTCTCAGGAGGGACGTGTTTAAAAAGGATCAACAAGCATCAGTTATTTGGCAGTGTTCTCAGTCCTTTCTTTGGCTGTTAGCTCGTGTATTGTTTAGTCACGGATTTATTGTTTTGTAGTATTCTATTCACAAACAGTTGAGTTGACAGGCCCGGTTGTTTTATTTTTGTTGGTCAGTGACTGTGTTAAATGTGCACCGTTCAACATCTGCTACTTAGTTTGAATTTATGTGAGGCCGAGTTGTCTAAGCAGCTGCACTGAATGGAAGATCTATTACTTTTTAAGCACATTCTGGAGATTGTACATCAGTACTAGTTCTGAGGGTGAGGGGAGGCTCTGTGTTGAGGTCCTAACACACCAAGCTGACATTTGGCTGGTGAGCCATTATTAGCTGACTGATGTTTCTATTTAGAGTTAATACAACATAGTACTTATTCCTTCCAATGCAGGAAAGGTTCTGCTCAGTGATGAGCTCCTCTTTTAGTTGCAACCTTTAAGAGAAGGAAATGAGAGAAAATGAGAGTCAGTGCATTAGTCGGACATTGTCTCTGCCAGCTCTTTGTAGCTGGCTTTGTATGTCAAGGTCTTTAATCTTGTGGTCTGGGAATTGTAGGAATCAAACAATTTCACACCACCTGCAGGAAGAAACCTGTTGGTGTAATCCGGATTAGGGATCATAGTGCTACTAGCTGCCATTTCTTATTAGAATTCATCGCATCGTGTGGCATACCACACATAGCAGCGTGGTCAAAAAAAGCTAATCAAGCATCCAGTAAATATGAAGTCATTTTATTCTTGGCACGGGTTCAAATTCTTACAAAGAAGCTTTCTTCTACCCGACATTCATGGGTTTGGTGTTTTGTAAGGAAATCTATTTGAAAGAGAGGCTAAAACATCTTTCAACATTTACTTCTTTTTTTTTAAATACCTGATACCAGCTGCTCAGTTAGTGCATATACTAAAATGTCTTCTTAGGGTATGTACAGTACTGTGCAGAAGTCATGATCCACCCCTCATTTCTCCATATTTTTGCTTCCAAGGAGCAAAGCATTGTAATTTTTTTTTAAATGTGGTCTTGAGCAATAGTTCTCCAGGCTTTTGGAAGGTCTTTTGCTCAATTTCAGTCCAGTCCTTTTACCTGACCATTTTTAAGATATTTTTTTGGCCTTATTAAATAGTTTACAGTGAAGAGAGACAGAAAAGTGGGGAGAGAGAGAGAGATAGGGGAAGACATGCAGCAAAGGGCCACAGGTCGGGCACAAACCCAGGACACCTGCGACATAGACATGCAGCATACATGGTAGCCTGCTCACCTGCTGAGCCACCCTGGCACCAACTGCCTGACCATTTTTAAAGGGTTGTTGGGGCTTTTTTCTTTGTTTGTTTGTTTTTTTTTTTTTTAAAGCAACTAAACACTGACCTATGAATCATTCAAGAATAAAACAAAAATCATAAAACTTTAGGAAGTTTGTTACTATCAGCCTAAATACCAGATATTGACTTTCAAGCTTCTTAGAATTTAAAAAATATATATAAATAAAACAAATAAACAGTCAAGCAAACAAAATAAAAACGTCTGTTGTGTCTTATACATTGTATTTCCATGTATATTTGCACATGCTGTACCTATTTCCCATTTTCCTACCAAACTATAAAGAAATTAGGGGTGGCTCAAGACTTCTGCACAATGCTGTAGCTGATTGGATATACATATTTCTGTCTCTTTCCTTAAACCTCTGTACAGCAGCTCTTTCTTTGCTGTGTTTTATTTATTTAACTTTAGCAGGGGATTCATTTTAACACCGTGTTGTAGAATTTAATAAGTGTTAATATTCCTGTTTACTTGTAATGGATTATTCTTTATAAAAATGCTATCATGATCTCCTGTTCTGTGTATAGTTGCTTTTCCTTTAGCTGCTGTTTCCCATCTCCTCAGTTGATATTGGAAGGGTCAGGGGTTAGCAGTGATGGGTCAGGATATGGCCGCCGTATTTATGGGCTCTCGATGGTCCATGCTTTAATATGTCAACACAAACGAGGCAAGATGGAGTGTCTCACAACAAGGGGCATTTTTCACTGCTCTTTCTATGCACTCCTCCTCCGTTCCACTGTTCAAGGTCCAGACAGTTTTTTGTGGCCTGTGAAGGAATTTGTCAAGGACATATAGGTGCTTCAAAGAGACTTTTTCAAGCAGGGGACATTTTAAAGGGCAAACCAAGTAAAATTGCTGGATAACATGCTTGACAAAGTAAGAGATGATCAATCTTTTATTAGCTATGGGACTGACTTTTCATTAATGGAGTCCTGTGGAGTTTCAGCTTCTAATTACTAGGCTATGATTCCCACTGGAATATTAATTATACAAACCCAGAGTAAGCTGCTGATCCGTTTCTTACCATGAATGCACACGATACTGATGTGACAGATTAGAGGAAAAAACCTGAAACCTCAGCCCCTACTTTTAAGCTCTGCAGGGTATTTTGCTTTAGGTCCACTTGTTACCGTAGAACAAGGATGGACAGTTAATGGACCACCTGAGATCCCTGCCTTAGAATGAAGGACTGCTGCAAAACTATACTGAGTGATCATCTTCATCTAGTGACAAAATATTTCTATCTTGATGTGAGCGGTGTAGTCCAGGATATAAAATCTACCAGACATCCAGTACAAATGGTTACGGCTTACTTTGATTGGTTAGAAAACAGTGAGGCCTTCACATTCTACAGATCTCAATGGGAGATTTTGGACTAACAGCATTGTGTGAGTGTGTGCGTGTGCATGTGTGTGTGTGTGTGTGTGTGTGTGGTCCCAAAGCAGGGTACACCTTGGACAGGTCGCCAGCCTGTCCAAGAGACAGAGAGACAGACGACCGTTCACACTCACATTCATACACACCTATGGGCAATTTAGAATCACCACTTGCTTTTAATTTGTATTATTTTTGCCACATCTGTCATTTTTTGTGCAATTCACTGCTCACAGTAGCACTCCATGTATATGTCTATACACGAGGTATTTCAGAAAAAAGAAATCAAACTGATGATGTCTCAAAAGTGCTTGTATCAAATATGATACACTTGGCGTTGCAAGGTTAATAAATATAAAATCATCTCTTCTTTACCCCCAGTAATTAAATTCTGATGGCTATGCAGCACGAAGGTGGGTGATATATGTTCATTGTTTAGTTGACAATATTTTGCCCCTGGCTGTTTGTTTGATGGGGATAAATGTATTCGGCCACCAGCAGGTTCCTCATCTCCATTACATCTCGTTATAAGATAATAATTAACAATCCCAGATGTCATGTGCTTACATGCACTGTCTGTATGTTGGTTACAGAAATGTGTAGAGCAATATCATGGACCAGCTGTTAGAACAACACAGAGTGGGGGAGGAGTGGCTGCAGGCAAACATTTCTCCACAGCTTCAAGCTTCATCACGGTTTGCAAAGACTCCATGTGTGCACACACTTTCAGAAACCAAATCCCAGAATGAGCGGATCCAATCAATCTCAAAATTAGACCCTGCTGGCGTAATCCATTTACTTTTGAAGCATATCACATTAAACATAGTACAGTGCTTTTTTTTTTTTGTAAGTTTGGAATATCAGGCTGATATTATTCTGAAGTGACTTCAGAATCCCTGAATCCCTATAACTTTAAAGTTGTGTTCACCGTCATGACTGCCATCAGTGCCCATTCCAAGTGCAGGAAGCTTTTTCACCAATCTTGTTACAAAAGCCCTTGTGTTTCAGAAAGACACACAATACACATTCACACAGCCGTGTACATTTAAAACCATTTTGTAAAATACAGGAAATGAACCTCTGCGTGACACAGGATCAGAGTTAAGGAATCAGTATGCTGTCTGAAGACTTATGGCTTAAGCCCCAGGAGGGGGAGGTCATTGATCTGTGGTGGCAGAGCCTTTTCCCTCCAGGAGAGTGTACAGAGACAAACAGGTTATCACTTGCCCCCCTCTCCCCTCCGTTCATGCCTTTTCTGATTAGTGACGGTAAAAATTGGCTTTCTGTCTAGTCACAGAATGATCCGTGCAAATTCAGTGCATTAGGTTTTACATCACTGTGATGCTCTGTAGATTTAGCATTTTAAACTTCTCTCTTGGCCTCTGTGAGTGATGATTCCCGCTCCAAGAAACAATAGTAGGAGTGGAGGCCACTGCACAATATGCACACAGGCCTGATGGTTGAAACAACTGCCTCACGCTTGTACACTGACTGAAAATTTATATTGCATATCAGAGGGGGGAAAAGAATAATCATCACACATCAAACAGGTCCAGATGAGTGAATAAAATAATAATCTTTAAGGTTACTAGATGCTGCAGTGTGCCAGCAGCGCATAGACCAACACTGTCCCAGCGAGGTGATGTGTCTCAGAAGCATCAGGGGTAAACAAGCCATTAAAGTGCTGCTTAGATTTACACAGCAGTTAAAGCCAAAATGCAGGTCAAAGCTGAGTGGGCCATTGGAGTGTTTGCACAAGCACAGAGATGAGCAGCAGCATACTGGTTTCAACATCCCTGCTTTACACGGATATGGGCATGTTTAACAGGCAAGAAAAAGGTCAGACTCAAACTGTGACGCCACAATATAGATTGTTGATGGTGGAAAGCGAGGAGCAGGCAGCAGGTTACCTCTTCATCTCCCTTGTCCTCACCCTGTCATGTATCACAGTGTACATCGGTAAAGAGACTGGGATGCTGATTCATGCTGGCAGAAATGGACCAAGCTGAAGAGAGAGAGAGAGACAGAGAGAGAAGAGGCCTTAAAATGGCTCTGAATGTGTGAAAAAGTACCCTACCAATACCGGCCATAAAACGTAAGCGACAGCAGGCACAAACCCATGAATCAGTGTGTGACATGATTGTACAGTTCAGCATGGCAAAGACAGGTTCCAATCAAACCAATCACTAAGTGTCAGTGTGGCTCATGGCTGGGTAACATGATGTATGGAGGAAGCGATGCTATGAGGGAATTAAGGAGTGTTTGCTGATACAGTAGTTTTATCTTTTCTTAAACCAGCTGCAAAGCTATTCTGAATCTACAGTTGGATTAGGAAAACACTGACTCAGATGGATTTTATCAAAAAGTGCTATCCTTGGAGTATAAAGTACAGATGGCGTTGTCTTACCAGTTGGCTGTCAAAGCCCACAAATAAATGTCTATAGTAGGGATAACAGTCATCTTGCTTTCTTCTAATTTTGTGGAGCTAAGGAAAGAATAAAAGCAGAAGCTACTCTGTTGCAGACTGCTCACAGGCTCGAGGCACTTGCGCATAAGATCTAAACAGCTATCGATTTCAGATCACAGTATCACAGCATTTTCATTCTTTCCATGTCACATTGTTGAGCATATCTCCTATTAAAAGAACCACCTCAGGTAGTGTGACGATATAGTGAATATAGATTAATGTTGCTGTTGATGGAGCACCCAGTGGGAGTGCGAATGTGAGGTGTTTTCAACAGCTTGCCTTCTCATCTAAATCTTCTGAAACCTCCTACAAGCCCATAGGGAGACAGGAATATACCGCCTGCCAGAAGAAGACAATGGAGAATGGCCAGAGGAGTATCATCTCATCAATCTTTGGCTCACTTTACCATTTCTAATTGAAGCAGAAACATATTCTTTTCAGTCTGTAAATCATGAAGTTATCGCCCCTGGCTCTTTATTAGGTTTGATTTTCAGGGGAATTGGAGGATCTATCTATCTATCTATCTATCTATCTATCTATCTATCTATCTATCTATCTATCTATCTATCTATCTATCTATCTATCTATCTATCTATCTATCTATCTATCTATCTATCTATCTAGCTAGCTAGCTAGCTATCTAGCTATCTGTAGTGTGTAGTAAAGGTTGTCTAATGGGGGAAAAAAAAATCACAGAAAGTCAAATCACACACTGTAAAAAATAAATCAAAATATCAAGGCAACATCATTGAATATCTTTTTGACATTTTTCAACGTTTGACTGTTGTTGTTGACATCCTTCATAAAAAAGGATATTTATGTCACTGTAATTTAAGGAATGCCGAATAAATAAACTGAAGAGGGTGCAGCTAAAACTGATCCAGTCATGATCAAGTCATCAGGCCTAAAAAGATTTTTTTCCCCAGTTATTTCCCCCTTCCCTCTATAGAAAAACCAAGGTATCAACAAAGTCTGTGGCCCAGCAACCGATGCATTAACTGTGGTTTTGTACAATTGTTACAGCCATAATATCCAGTGTTAGTTATAGCTCAAGTGATGTGTCAGTGTTTTACAAATTAATATTGCCACAGATTTGCTTTAAAATTGAACTTAACTTATTCCAAACTAGTCCAGTCAGTCTGGCATTGGCACTGCTCAGACAAGTGCACAACGCACATACAGTCACAACAACACACATGCATGACGTCGTTATCTCTGGGGTAAGCTCCAGGGAAAATTAGTCTCCTAGCTGCATCTCGAAAATCCCTGTTACACAGCTTTGGAAAAACTTATTAGGACAACAACAGGGTGAGGTTTGTTGGACTGACAAGCTTTGGTTCGTTGCCATTGGCAAGTCTTTAATTCTCAGACAGATACGCTCGAAAGCTTCACTGAAATGAATAGTTGTTAGTTGACAAGTGCTTAACGGCAGTGGTTCGCCGATACCTTTGATACACCTGTGTCTTTACCCGAAGAAGACTAGACTAAATTATCGAAATAAGTTCTGGATGATTTGCCGATAAAGACGTTCATGCTTCCCGGAAGAGAAATCTTAATACTTTGGCTTCCACCTGAATTTACTCAACTAGGAGTTTCACATTTGTAGTTTGGGACTGGCATAGTGTTGAAATTCTAAAGTCAAGTGCAAACACTGTTAGCTTAACAAAAGCTGCTCTTATTTGCATTATTAGTATAGGAGCCCTGCCTGCATGTAATCACAGAGCCAATTTACTTTTTGTTACATATAATGGGATGTCAGGTTCCCTTGAAAGGATTTACTGCTTTATGGTGATTCATCAGTGTGTCACTCATTCCTTTTCTTCTTGTCCTTTTTTCCACATTTCTGTCTCTTTTTTTTCTTGGTCGTTTGTTGAGGGGTAATTGCCAAGTCTAGACATTTTTGATCACCGTGTGACGTGTAGATACCCCCCCTGCTGCTTGCGTGTCAGCATATACAGTGTGGCCTTAATGTCAAGGCCGCTCAATCTTCTGCTTTCAAAAAATGAATTGTCTCCTGCACGGCCTCTTGTTCTTGCTGTGGCTTGCTGAGCATAGCACTGATGCAGTTAATGAGAAAATGCACAGCAGGAGTAAGGCAGAAAGAATTACAACTTGTTGGCCTAGATTAGAAATCTATAAACAATTCCTCAAGAAGCAGCAAGACTTCCTGTTTCCCTGACACCAAAGCCAGCTTTACCCTTGAAAAGTAAACAAGAGGAATGAAGCAGCTTATTCACAAAGTTGTTCTTTGTTTTCCCCCTCGCTCCTTCCTTCCCCTGGCTCTGTTGACTTAGACATTACCTTGAATTGTAAACATTGTGTGTTAATATACCGTATAATTTGACACTAAATATGCAGATCTGTACAGCACAACACCTGATTTCACATCTGAGTGTCAAAGTGCCATCTGTGGGGTCACCTGGTGGCCCTGGTCTGATGTCATGGCGAGCGCCGGAAAGAAACATGCAAAAGAAGAGGAGAGGGAACAAGAACGAAAGAAACTATAAAAGAGAAAGAAGTGGCAGAGAGGTCAAAACACTCAGCATGTGTGTTACAAAGAAGGGGCTGAACTTCTCACAATGTATTCTATGAAAGACAGGCAAAAGGTACGTATGCAAGAGAAGCTCGTAGAAGAGATGGAATGGGAAAAGGAGCAGCAGCATAGATTTAAGTTGTCTACTTATATCTGCACTGAACTGCTTAAGCCGGTAAGCAGAGTGGAAGAACTGATGCTATAGTGAGGCCCAGAGACCACTGCTGAATGAATCGTTAACATTTTTTACAGGTTTCTGCTGTAACTGATTTCAATGCAACTGAAAATAATATATATCTACATTATAATGCTTTCATGTACACTCACTGGCCAGTTTATTAGGAACATATGTTCAGCTGCTGGTTAATGCAAATATCTCATCAGTCAGTCACATGACAGAAACTCAGTGCATTTAGGCATGGCAGAAGAAAAGTGATTTAAATGACTTTGCATGTAACCTCAATGTTGGTGCTAGACGGACTGGTCTGAGAATTTCACAAACTGCAGATCTACTGGGATTTTCCCACAGAACCATGTCGACTGTTTGCAGAGGATGGTCTGAAAAAAGAAAATTTCCAGTGAGCGGCAGTTCTCTGGGCAAAATTCCAGAGGTCAGAATTGCTTCAAGCTCATAGGAACGCAACAGTAAGTCAAATCACATGAAGCAGATGGGCTACAGCAGCAGAAGACCGCACCAGCTTTCACTGAAGGTTGGAAAAACACTGAGCAGTCTGATGAGTTTTGATTTCTGCTGTGACATTCAAATGGTAATTTCAGGTCTGTTTGGCATAAACAACATGAAAGCATAGATCCATCCAGTTCAGGCTGCTGCTGGTGGTGTAATGGTGTGGGAGATATTTTGGGCTCCTTAGTACCAAATGAAAATCATTTAAATGCCACAGCCCACCAGACTGTTGTTGACCGTGCCCATCGCTTTACGGCAACAGTGTAACCATCTCCAACGCTTCTTTTTCAAACTTTTAAAAATGTATTAAAGTTGACTACGACTGTGTTGAAATTTCCTTTATGTTTCACTGCACTACTGTCTATAATTATGCCAAAAAATCAGGACTGAGTGATAGAACAGAAAGGGAAGACTGAGAGGAAGAGAGCATCTGAGCAAATGTTTATGAGAGGGCACATCTGTGTGTGTCTAATGTGTATATGTGTGTGTGTGCTGTATTTGTTTGCGTGTGGGAAATTGGATGACAGCACGTTTGTCAGTGCAGTCGCACTCCACCGCTTTGGAGTGGCACTGCAGATGGATGTCTCTCAAATGCTTCAGTGAGCATGCCAATTCCACAGCTCAAACAGATGCTAAATGCAGATATAAGCTGTAACTGCTATTTGCCTAACTTTGATGATCGTGCATTCTCATAGGAAACACTCATCAAATACAGTCTATTCGCCTTTTATCGCTGTGTTACTGACAATCATGGGATGTCAGGTTTGGGTTGTTGGCCAAACACTTGACGATCTGCAATAATAACCGGATAACCGATATTCATATTCAACAGAAGATAAACCTATCTGTGTAATCATGACATAACACTTCTAAAACTAATTGCCCTCCTCCGATCAGCTCAGTTTGAATGCTTACCCAGCATGTTAAATGTCCACATGTAACAGGCTAAAACACATGCAATAATGTTCAGGTAACAAACATGTTAAAATCACAAATATTTGAGATCACGCTAATCCCACTCAGATTCATAATGGCTGGCTCATAGTGTCAGAGTGCTGATGCACAAGTTTAAAATTGAGTTCATTTCAGTTAAAATTTTGTTCAAAGCACATCTAAGCCTAACTACACTGGTTCCCAATGATGTGCAGCAGTACAGAAAGAAATTAAGAAATGTAGAGCTTAGCCTGACAGGCTGACGGGCCGAGGAGTCTTAAAACAAGCACATTACAGGGAATAAAATTAATTGATTTTGATAATAATGTCACATAATAGCAGTTTCTTTTCCCTAGTTCATCCATTTAGCATTTTTATTTTTTTTTAGTATGAAATGGACGGTCAAACCTCACAGGAATTCAAGCAGACTTTGTGCCAATTCAGTTTCTAAGACAATATTTTTCTTAGCTGAGGCCATCCCACTGCAAAGAGGAGATGCAGTTCTTTCTTTCTTTCTTTCTTTCTTTCTTTCTTTCTTTCTTTCTTTCTTTCTTTCTTTCTTTCTTTCTTTCTTTCTTTCTTTCTTTCTTTCTTTCTTTCTTTCTTTCTTTCTTTCTTTCTTTCTTTGCAGCCAAGTATGTGAAAACATTTGTTCAAATTTAAGAGTTACATCTGCTTTACTTTGTTTCATGATTTGTGATCTGGAGGCACTACCAGTACCAGGACTACCACCTGAAAAAAGGCCCTACAGTCCTTCCAAATGTATTCACTGTCAAGTGTCTT
The DNA here is from genome assembly GCF_007364275.1 of Archocentrus centrarchus. Classification (NCBI taxonomy): domain Eukaryota; kingdom Metazoa; phylum Chordata; class Actinopteri; order Cichliformes; family Cichlidae; genus Archocentrus; species Archocentrus centrarchus. Next base: position 23,846,113 of record NC_044366.1, on the reverse strand, counting down.
CTCCTGACCAGCTGTTCTACATTTGCATGCTCCAAGCAGGCACGGCTCCCTTGCTGGCTGTGGCCACCACACTGGAACAGATGTCACACCTGGTTTGTGTGATCTCTGTTGTGCGGATGACCTCTTGGTCTCTAAGCAACACACGTGTCCCAGCACTGATGGCGCCTGCAGATGCAGAAGCGTGTGTGTGTGTGTGTGTGTGTGTGTGTGTGTGTGTGTGTGTGTGTGTGTGTGTGTGTACACATAAAGCCTTCACTTCCCTGCAGATCCCTGTGGATACAGATTTGCAGACCTGTATTTCTTTTGTTCTCAAACATTTGATTTACACAATTGGGCAGAAGCAGAAAAAGGCTGATGATGACAGAAAATGATGATATATTACATATGGGAAACATCATATGACAGAGTTGCTATAGAATGGATGTGACACATTAAATGCAAATAAAGCATCCGCAGGTATCACCCCATCCCCCTCAAATCCTTTTGGACAATAATGGTATTCCTGGTTGTCGTCTTACTGTTACCCAGAAAGCCTTGGAAATCCTCTCTCCCAGCCCTCCACCCCAAAGGCACACTCATATACACACTGATACAACACTAATCTCCTTCTCACAGTCTCTAATGCAAAGGACTGAGCTGAGTAGTTTTGGGGGTGGGAGCAGAAAGCAAAGTGAGGTAGATTTGAGGGGGACAGTAGATGTTTAGTGAGACACAAAGGGAATAATAGAAAAGCAAATTTGTATGTCAATAATCACATACTGTAGGCATGAGAGAGAAAACCTAAGGTAAGAGGGAGGGGAGAGCGAAGACAGGATGTGGAAATCAAAAGGACGAGCACGCATACACATGAAGTGCACCACCAGAAATGGCTTAGCAGTCTCATTTCACTCGGCAGTTGGAGCTGAAGAGAAAAAAAAAAAAAAAACACTTTTCAAACATAACCACACCTACACAATCAGGGATTACTCCTTCTATTCACACACAGTGTCAGCCTATGACAAGTTTCTGCCAGTCTGGCCCAGCAGTGATAACATACCTATACAGCCCAGAACATATCTGGCCGATAATGCATAGATATTCGCACTGTTCATGTACACGTGCTGGATCCTGCTGTAAGACAAGATATTGAGCAAATATATGGCGTCAGCATATGTTCACAATTCACGCTTTCCTGTGCGCAGCAGTCTGTGCCGATGTCTGTGCGTACATCTGAGTGAGACTTCAGCAACGCCCCTTCAGTGCGTGGACACAGCACTCTGGATTTAGGAATGCGTGGGTTTGCAGGGAGCAAGGAAGGTCACTGGGAAAATGTAAATGAGTTGCATGAATCAGCCAATCCAAATGTAGGCTGAGCATTGCGTTATATAAAGGCCATGTACCAACAAAAGACCATACACCATGCTGTGGCTCTCTCTGCTTTACAGGTGACTGAGAGGGCTTGCTGTATTGTCACAGGCGCTAACAAAATGGACAGTAATGATCCTTAAATGGGAGACACTGCAGTGAAAAACACGGTTCTTTCAGGCACTGAACAATTTGAGATTTTTGGGTTATTTTTGCTTTCATAACATATTTTTTTTTTTTTTTGACTAATGGGGGGAAAAAAGTCCAAAATACACATGAGGTGTTTATGTGACTGAACTTTGTCCCCTGGACATTCATGCAAATGAGTGCATATTAATGAGACAACACCACATTTGCTCATTTAAATAAGAAAATTATGAGAATTTGAAATACAAAATAGAATTTTCTTGATTTAAGTATTCGCACTTTCACTGTGAAATGTGTTTCTTCTTACCTGTGAGTACTAATTTTCAATAAAAAATGTAAATCTTAAAATAGCTTTACAGGCCGTGAACATAATTTTTTTTATCATACTGAATGTATTCATATTGTCACATACACATTTATTGTGTGTGTGTGTGTGTGTGTGTGTGTGTGTGTGTGTGTGTGTGTGTGTGTGTGTGTGTGTGTGTGTGTGTTGAGAAGTGTAGTCTCCATGGACACACAAAACTGTGCCATGGTTTGTCATGATCAGTGATTATCTGAGAGTGTTTGTATGAAGGTGCCTGGCTTTCTCTTGGTCTGCATATGTATCTGTGAACTGTGTCTCTACCTACAGGTACAACATGTACACTTTTTTGTGCACGGTTCTACTTTGGTGTTACGAGTGGGGGAGGACATTAATGAGATCTGGCCCGAGGCATTGTCTTAATGTGTGCCCATACAGCCATTTATTGTAATATAAGACATATTGAGTAGCATGAGGACAGTGTAATGAACACAGGTTAATCACATGCCCCGGATAATGACTTGGGGTAAACAAAGTTTTTTTTTTTATGAACATAGATAGAATTACTGTGTGTATATTTGTGTACCTTAGAGCATGTTTCTGTAACCGGTGGCTCATTATCTCTGCATCAAACTCCGTCTGAGGAGGCTTGCCTCGCCACAGAATCATAGAATGACAGGAAGAGATGAAAATAATAAGAGATGATTTGAAATGAATACAAACCCGAGCCTACATTACTGTGTGTGTGTATACCTGAACAGACATGATTGCTTTTTACTCCTTTTATATTGAGTTATCTTTGCATCAGTGTAATGAGGATACAAGAGGTTCTGCTGAAAATAAAATAGGTGGAAAGAAATATATGGTCCATTATGTATGTTATAATAAATATATGAGTCATGTAGTGAAGACTGAGGCAGAGTGCAAATCAGTGCAGTGTAATACAAAGCAAATCATTCATGTATTTTTCATTAGAAAATGAGCACGTAACATTAAAAAAAAAAATCAATTGATTAATACTTCAAAAATATACCAAATGAAAATGACCTTAAAGAGTGTGACATTTATGAACCAGAAAGAAGTGTTGTGATATCAATAAACCATACACAGATAATTCAGCAACTGAGCTTTTCGTTAATAGTACAAAACAAATGGCTCATGTTATTCGGTTTGACAGTGTAGGCTTAGAAGAGATATACATTTCTGATATTGGTTTATATTAAATACAGTTTTTAAAATGGATTACAAAAAAAATGGGGACCTTTGTGAGTTTTTAATTTATTAGTGCACAGTTAGGTTAGTGTGTGTGTGTGTGTGTGTGTGTGTGTGTGTGTGTGTGTGTGTGTGTGTGTGTGTGTGTGTGTGTGCGTGTGTGTGTGTGTGTGCAGCACTGCAGATACAAAAAGAAAAGGGTGAAGTGGGATGGAGATTGGAGGTTGAGGTGATTAATAAATATGTTCTCATGCAAATACGTCATAATGGAAGCCGAGACAATCATAGCCAACAACAGCTCAGAATCAGCGTTTCCTGTTCTCATGGTCTGTGGGTTTTGCTGTGCCTTTTGTGGGGTTTTGAGCTTTGAAGTTTAGGTGTATTTATCTAGTTTCTGATTCTTAGTCCTCATTTAGTTTATTGTTTGGGGACTGATTTTCTTTTATTCACTATTCTGCATGGCTTTTTAGTTCGAGGTGTTTTATTGTTTTATCTTGTATTCATCGGTATTCTGTACTCCCAGTTCCCATTAGGTTTTAGTGTAGTTACTGTCTCCATTATTATAGTTATCAGTCCTTTCCATTCCATGCTCGTGTGTTAAGATTCCTGTATTCTGCATCTGAGTTGATCATTTCCTGTTTTATTTTGTAATCTTTTGTCCTTTGTGACCTGTCTCCAGTTTCTGGCAGTAATTTTCCTTGATTATGTTTAGCTGTGCCTTGTTACCCACCTGTGTCCTATTTCCCTGATAGGCCTTCACTGTTTTTGTGTGAGAGTGTTTATAATCTGGTGTTTCCTTTTTTCATTTTTGTATTACCAGCCTGTTAACATTCAGTTTGCCTTTCCCTTTGTTTATTAAATTCACCTCATAGACTTTGTGTTTTGGACCTTTCTCCACCTAAAATAAAGGTAGCTGTGCTTGCAAATTGATAATGAAACCAAATTTTTAATCTCTAATATACAAAATTATTCAGACCATTTGCAAGAGCATTCCAAATTGTGGTCAGGTGCATCCTTGTTTACTTTAAAAAATTAGATTTGGAAGTTTGGGAATTAAGGCTGGTCTTGAATTGCTACAGATATTCAGCAGGTCACCTTCACAGCAGCTACACAGTCAGTGCAATCAGATAGCAATTGTCATTTCAGCTGAAGAAACCTATCACTCTGGCTGTTAGTATCTAGCACTTGTTGCAAAACAATCAGAAGGTGTGTGTATAGACAAAGAAAAAGGCTTTTCTGGCTAACAGAAAATTGTGTTAAAGTAACTGATTTACTGAGGTAGACTACAGGTGTTGATGAAGACAGTGGAGAAAAGGAAGAAATATCAAAAAGGAGTGAAAGAGTCAGGGAGCAGGTCCTTTAGGGTTACATGCTCTCAGCCAACTAACTGAATCAACTAACTCAAGAACAACTGTTTTTTTTGTTTGGTTTTTTTGCCACTGCAGGTCTGATCATTTCCAGACTCATTGACACAATAAAAATGGTCATCAATTTGACTGTATTTGGATAAAACACACATTTAAATCTAATATTTTTTTCTTTAAAATTCTGATTTCTTTTTCAAACTGCAGCCCAATTTATTGACCCAGCTTTCTGTAATTTGAAAGCCAGGTCAATGAACTGATTTGTGAGTTACTGACTCTACAGTCAGGTGAACATAAATCTGAACAAAGTAAGAAAAATATGGAAAAGAGGGAATCAGATCAGATCCATCTGAAGCTGCGCTACTGAAGCAACTGAAATTAAGTTGAACACAATGCATCGTTCATATGATTGGGCAGGATGACTTCAGTAATGCTACTTTTTTACTGCATTAAAGGATAATTGAATGAATGTTATAAATGACAGTATACCATATTCCTTGTGTTAAGGTTGAACTATTAATCATGAATTTAATAGATTTAAGGTATTCGGAAAATTTTATTATACCTTTTTCTTTTTCTTTAAATTTTGATGATTATGGCCTCATACCTCATAAAAATCTGAAATCCAGTATCTCAGATTATTAATATTTACTGAGAGTAGTCAAAAAGTATTCACAATACAGAAATATCCCAGCTTTGAAAAGTATGAACCTTTTTACACCCTACACTTGGCTGGGGCTCCTTTCCCGCGACTGACTGCATCATTATGGTGTAATATGGAGGCGATCACCTTGTGGCATTGCTGAGGTATTATTGAAGTCCAGGTTGCTCTGATAGTGACCTCCAGCTCGTCTGTAGTTTTCACTCAGGTGTTTCTCATTTTCCTCTTGACAATACCTCATAGATTCTCTGAGAGGTTTAGGTCAGGTGAGTTGGCTGGCCAGTCAAGCACAGTAATAACATGATCAGCAAACTCTTTGGTAGTAGTTTTGGCACTGTGGGCTGATGCTAAGTCCTGCATGAAAAGGAAACTGGTGTCTCCATGAAGCTTGTTGGCAGACAGAAGCAAAAATGCTCTAAAATCTCCTGGTTAATGGCTGCATTCCCGATGAACTTGGTAAAATGTACTGGGCCAACCACCACCAACACCAGCAGCAGACATGACACCCCAAATTATCACAGAGGGCAGAAACTTCACACTGGACTTCAAACAGACTGGATTTTGTGCCTCTCCACTCTTCCTTCGGGATCTTTATTTCTAATAAACATTAGAAATGGAAAAATTCACTTTCATCTGAAAACACGACTTTGGACCACTGAGCAGGAATCCAGTTCTTTTTCTCCGTAGCCCAGATACGATGCTTCTGATATTGTCTCTGAGTTTGTATGTTGTAGCCACATTCCTGATGATGTCTGTGTGTTGTGGCTCTTGATGCTCTGACACCAGCCTCAACCCACTCTTTGATGCACTCCCAAATTCTTACAATCCTCGAAAAGCTGTGGTCATCTCCAATTTTTCCTACCACACTTTTCCCTTCAAGTCAATTTGCCATTAATATTCTTCGATGCAGCATTCTGTGAACAGAAAGCCTTTTCAGCAATGACTTTCTGAGGCTTACCCTCCCTGTGAAGGGTGCTGATGATTGTCATCTGAACAACTGTCAAGTCCGCAGTCTTCCCGTCACTGTGCTTGCGTGCACTGAATGAAACCAAGAGACAGTATTTGCACTGTTTGAATAGTAATTTACTCAAAGTTAAAATTAATTATTTTAAGAATTTGAGATACTGTATTTCTGATTTTCAAGAACTATCAGTACAATAAAAGTTTGAACAAAAGGCTTCAAATATTCCACTTTAGGTGTAATGAATATAGAATATATGAAGTAACCTTTTTTAAATTAAAACACAAAAAATGCTCTTTTTCCACTATTTATAATTTTTTGAGATGAACTAGTATAGAAAAACCAATACCAAGACAGACCAAGCTACCCTACCCTTGAAAACTTGCAGATTTAGTGGAGGAATTTTATCAAGGTGATCTTAGTGGATTCCTCGACTTCATAATAGTTTAAAGCAAATCATCTTTTACTGACATATTGCTGGACTGACAGTCCACAAGTAGCTTAGTCTAAGGCCTATAATCCTGCCCTCATCTTTCTCCATCTCCTCATCCTCTTCACTGTCTCCACTACCAACATCATCGGACAGTGCTTAAGGTCCTTCAGCAAAACATGACAGTGATTGACCCAACTTCTTAAAAGTCCCAAAGGACAGGCCCCTCCTGGCAAATATAGTTATTGGGGAGGTTGTGGCTACAAATTGGAAGCTCGGTGGATCAGTTTCCCCATCTACTCCAGTCGGCATTTCAAAGTATTCTTGGGCAAGATACTGAACCCCGAGTGCATCCATTGGAGTGTGAGTATGTGTGCAAATGTTAGACATGGCGCTGAAGTATAGAAAAAGTGCCTGTATGAACGTGTGTGTGACTGAGCCCTTTGAGTGCTCGGTTTCAGTAGAAAAGTGTATAAAAAAAAAAAAAAAAAAAAAAAAAAAAAAGGCAAGATTTCAACACCACAGAACATCTGCAATACATTTACGAGTAGAATGGGAGGCAGAGCCTTTGGTTTTCAGGCCCCTCTTCTGGGTAACGAGCTCCCAGTTTGGACTCAGAAGACCGATACCCTCTCTGCTTTTATGATCAGGCTTAAAACTTTCCTTTTTAACAAAGCTTATAGTTAGGGCTGGATCAGTTCTTGTTCCCATGATGCACGGTGTTTCTTCTTCACTCACTTCTTTATTATTAGGAGTTATTATTAATCTCTGACTTTCTTCCACAGTGTGTCTTTTGTCCTGCCTCCCTTTCCTCACCCCCAGCCATTCATGGCAGACGGTTGCGCCGCCCTGAGCCTGGTTCTGACGGAGGTTTCTTCCTGTTAAAAGGGAGTTTTTCCCTTCCCACTCTCTCCAGGTGCTTGCCCATTTGTCTGACTGTTGGGCTTTTCTCTGTATTGTTGTAGGATTTTTACATTTCAATTGAATTGAACTGAATTGAATTGAACAGAACTTGTCAGTGGGTCTGCCCAAATAAGGATCTCTACAAAGGCTGTAGTGACTGAAGAAATCTTAAAGCTGTAATTGCTGCCAACAGGGCTTCTTCAAACTATTTTATAAAGGGTCTGAATACTTAATGACTAATTTAAATTTTTGATTTTTAATACAATTACAAAATGTTTTCACTTGATTCACTTTTCTTGACTTGATCTAAAATAACATCTAAAACACAAGATGTGAAAAGGTTCAAATGCCTTCTGAAGCAGCTGTGAGTATGCTCGAATAAGCGTTTAATATGCACTTCTTAAATTTTTTAAATTTGTATTGCTTTTTTCCAACAATAGCAAATACAGAACTAAACAATGATGGAGATGATACTGTATCAATATAAGACAGAAAGCAAACATGCTTATATTGAAAAAAAAAATCATTAAATGTCCTGTCAGCCAATAAAAGCATGATGCACTGACCCAACTGCTGTGTACACACATATGTATGCACACAATTATATATTTTCATACACACTCTCATGATTTGTTAGTGGCTTCATAGGATGGGGGTTCATAGAGTTTTGCATAAGGATACAATATTCTTCCTATGAAATATCCTATGCAGCTAGTGTGAGAATTGCATTACCAGTAAACAACACTTAGTCTTACAAGTTATTACATCAGCCACGCACACACATACTGTACACTCTGGTTCAAGTTATGCTATAACATGTCAGCTGTTTCACTGAACATTCAGTACGTATTTCTAAGATCTTCAAAGGATCACTATGCATACATAAACATGAACAATCATGCAGTTTTGTGGTATTCTTTAACCTTTAACAGAGACTCCACATAAGAGGTGAATTGTCATGAATTTATATATGTCACCTTTTTCCTTTTGATCTTTACACCCTTCTCTGTCTACACTGCTCATATTCACTCTAAGCTTTTTATTACCCTCCATATTCTGTGTAAAATAGCTTCAACATCATGATTTTATTTTGTCCCTTGATATTCTTGTGTTTTACACATTTCTGGCACCCTTTCCTTTCCTCTTTCGTTCTTCAAAGACTCTCTACTCTTGCGTCTTACTCCATTCACCCACTTTCACACATACACGTGGAGGTACTCTACAATAGGGTAACCCCAGGGGGTCAGAACAAAGCGTGCGCTGTTAATCGAACCTGTGGTGAGGAGAGAGGGAGAGGCATATAGGGAGGGGCTTGGGGTGGATACCCTTCAGCAGGCTAAGACACAGTGCTGATGAAGGTTCAACAAGATAGAACAATATGTAACAATGTGGAGTAAACTCCATTTATTTAACAGAAATTGGTTTTTACACTTAAACTTTTATCCGCCTTCACAGAGTGTGCAGTTATTGTATTTATTTTGAATGTGTTAAACTTGTCTGAGTCCATTCCTGAGATCATATTTGATATAAAGCACCAAGGCATTTAATATAGGATTAAATAAAGATCAATTTAATACAACATTTAGGATGAACAATCCCATAGTTCAAAGACAAACTGGTGATTCAAAAGTGGCTGCAGTTGTGAATATGAATTTGTGAATTTGAGAATTTTTCTCTCTGTGTCAGCCCTGTGACAGACTGGGACTGGTGACCTGACCAGGGTGTACCCTGCCTTTGGCCCTGTGACAGCTGGGATGCGCATGAGCCCCTCCGGCAACCCTGGCTTGTGGACGAAGATGGATGGATGGATTAAGCATAAACTTTTATGAGCACAGTTGTGATCTACAGTTTAGGTTAAGGTATTTTTGATGCATTTATGAAGATCTGTTATGCTTAAATATCCCAGAGACACACATCAACTAATATTTTAATGGATGCAAGTCTGCACGTTTCATTCTGGACCAAAAAAAGCAGTAAATCCCTTAAGAGCATCTTTGTAAATCTAATGGTTCAGAATCAATATTATCACAAATAGCACAAGCTATATTTCAGGCAGACTCTTAGCATGACATAACAGGACATCAGAATTAACAAATGTTTTGCAAAGATTTGTACAGTAAACACAAACATAAAACTGAGTATGTGGCCTTGTTCATTGTTATCCATTATGCGACTGTATTAGTGAATACTTATATGTGATCAGGGGTAGATAAACAGGTGGTATTGTCTTTCTTTGTTAACACTGTCCTGCAACTATTTCCAAAATGATCTTTATAGTGCAATCAGAGGACTGCCGTCAAGGCACCTGCTTTTCAAAAGTAACCTTAGAGAGGTGATTATGATTCTAGACAGTTTGCAAGTCAGAAATCTGGAGCATCACATGGCCCAGTAAATCATAGCCAACAGAAATGTGACTAAGGCAGCAGACACTGGCAACATGCATTACCAGCTATTTGTTGTCATTTTTCAAATGCGCCACATTTTACTTTCAAAACACATTAATTAATAAATTACAGCTTTTAAATCTCTGCAGTGAGTGAGCGTAATTTTTGGGTCGCCAAACTGGCATCTCATTCCATGTGCTGTAAGTGCAGTTTGTGTTGTGTTATGTTGTCTGTTTCTTCTCCATGGGATACACATCCTGGCTGGAAGTTGAGTTTAGATTTTTTTTTAACAGGTTTTCATTTCATATTCTTGTAAAGCTGGAGCTGACTCCCCGTTTCTGCACTCCTATTATGAATATGATGTTGAAAAATGCTTCCTTAACTTTCACCCCTATTGTAATGTTTAAGTTATATGCATTTAATTTATGAAACCTTACTGGGGCCAGATTCTAGTCACTTTTTCTGTGTGTGTGTGTGTGTGTTTATGTTTACATTGTGTGTTATCCTAATAATAAACTTATTAGATGGTCAGACGTGGGGAAGAAAGTTCTCCTTACTGCCCATCTTAGGTGCCAAGTATTTTAGCACCATGCAGTTAAGATTACACAATAGCAATAGTATTTTAGGCATGTTCTCAATAGGAAAACTAATTCTTCTGTGTTTTAGTTTCTTGGCATCAAGCTGTGTTTGTTTATCAGAGAGCTGATAGTCAATGGCATCATGTTGCTCAGCAATCAATACAAAAGGTTGAAAGGTTCAGATGATCTTTCTCAGTGGCAATAAGCCGACCTCTCATCTCAACTGCTTTCATCAGAAAACAAACAATGGCATTATCACCAATTAGAGCTTTAATTAGTATACAGACCTTATTTGTGTAAGAGTGAACAAAACCAAAAGAAAGGATCACATTCATAAATTAGGCGAGCAAGAGAATTATTCATTAAAAAGTTAAGAAAAATTCATCACATCGCGGTCTTGGTAGCTATCGTGACTGCCATTCAACAGTATTGCAATATGGTGAATGAAAAATGGATTATCTTACAATGTTGCATATGTGATGGTACATTTCAGTAACCTCTTGTACCGTGGTTAAGATGTATGTGCAATGTATATCAGTCAATTCCTTCTTCATTATCTTTACATGTAATAGCACTCAGTAGTGCCTATAGCAAAAAATGTTTTGTCATTTTGATGTATGAATATGTTTGTGTACTGCATGGCTGTGTAAAATTGAGGGTAAGAAATGGAGATTTGATACAAAACAGTGTATTTTATGTAACAGTGCGAAGTAGATCAGAGAGCAGAGCGTGACCTATTTTTAGGCCTCCACGGAGACAATGTTTCTGTTCCATACACTAGCAACCCAACACATTCTCACTCAGCTCAATGCATACTGATCACAGGCGTCACATTTTAATGCACCCCATACCTCAATGTGTCATTTTTTTGGATATGCATGGTAGTGCTCTATGATCTAGAACACATCTTGCTGGATTATGGGGTATGAAAACCAACAAAAGCATGCAGGAGTACTGCTATTTTTATACTTTTGTTTTTCGAGTTTTTATGTTCTGTTTATGTTTAGTTAGGATTAGGCACCTAAACATCTTGGTTATGTTTGGCTTGGGTTTAAAATATGCTCTTTTACAATATTAATTGTCCCATGTCAAGAGAGAGGACCGACATAGGTGGGAACAGGTGAAAACAATGAGGGTGAGGCAGCTAATCACAAAGGATGGAAGACAAAATAAAATTAGAACAAGACACAGGAGAAAACCAAACTTCAAAGTAAAACAGGAAAGAAAACACAAGTAACACTGAGAGAAGAAGAAGGCTAACACTAAACAATATGACAGAGACAGGGGAACACAGGAAGACAAAGGCACTAACACATCCAGCAGACAGACGAAGACAAGACAGGGAAACATCGAGAACACGAGAAGCTCAAGAAGAAATAATAAAATTAAATTAAAACTCAACATCACCGCATCAGAAAATACAGTTACCACATTTCTGAAAGCAAACGTCTCCCATCTACAAAACCCGTCTTCATTACTACCACAGAAAAGAATCCCTCAAAAGTACTATAAAAAATATATATCGAGCTATAGTATACTGCACGTCAAATATGATCCAGGGGTACTTGCCAAGCATCACTACGTTATGGGTTTGGGCTGTGATCACCCTTGGAAACCATGACTCCTACATGTAACCACTTTGAAAAGTTTGTATTGGATTATGTCAGATCTCTGTGGACGTTTGTACAGGTCTATAGGTATTTGAACAATGGGGCAGATTTTCCCTCAGCACACCAAATCAAGCAGTCAATATGTGATCGAAGTGGATATTTCCAGCTGTAATGCAAAGAGTTTAACAACAGCTCTGCACTGGCTGGCATTGCAGCCATTTTTATACACAGTCCTCCATTTTCAAAGGGTCAAAAGTAATTGGACAAACTAACATCATTTTAATTATAAGAATTGTTTTTAATACCTGGATGAAAATCATCTGTGACTGCCTGAAGTCTAGAGCCCATTGACATCACCAAATGCTGTTTCCTCCCTTAAATGCTCTGCTAGGTGTTTACTGCAGCTGCCTTCAGTTGTTGCTTGTTTGTGGGTCTTTCTGCCTTCATTTTTGTCTTCAGCAACTGAAAAGCATGCTCTGCTGGCTTGAGATCAAGTGACTGACTTGGCCATTGACGAATATCCCATGTGTTTGATTTGATAAACTCTTGGCTTTCTTTTGCTTTGGATCGTTGTTCATTTGCACTGTTAAACTCAGTCTGTTTGGTTTTTGCAGGATTTGGCTGAATCTGAGCAGAAAGTATAGCCTTGTACAGTACTACTTCTAGTAGCAGTCATCAGTGAACACTAGCAAGGCACCAAAATCATAAAATCATAAACACCAGCCATATATGCCTATGCCATAACATTGCCTCCACCCTGTCTGACAGATAATGTGGTGTGCTTTGGATCACATTTCCTCCCCCATACTTTTCTCTTCCCATCATTCAGGTAAAACTTAATCTTGGTTTCAACTGTCCAAAGATGTTTTTCAGAACTGTACATGCTTCTTTACAGTTTAATCTGACCTTCTTGTTCCTCAATGTAACCACTGGTTTGTGCCACAAATACTAATACAAATGCAAGTTCAACACTTGGAACTTAAAATCTTCAAAAGTGCGACACTAACAATTCCACATCCTGCACAGAAAAACTGTTTTGCCCAGTGTCACAATACACACCAATCAGGTCAATTATGACCAATGACAGGTGAAGTGAATAACACTGATTATCTCTCATGGCACCTATTAGTGGGTGGGATATATTAGGGAGCAAGTGAACATATTGTCTTCAAAGTTGATGTTAGGAGCAGGAAAATGGACAAGTGTAAGGATTTGAGGGAGTTTGACAAGAGCCAAATTGTGATGGCTAGACGACTGGGTCAGAGCATCTCCAAAACTACGGCTCTTGTGGGATGCTCCTGGTCTGCGGTGGCCAGTATCTATCAAAAGTGATCCAAATAAGTCCAATCCATGGAGGCCCCGCTTCGCAACTTACAGAACACAAAGATCTATTGCTAACATCTTGGTGCCAGATACCACAGCACACCTTCAGGGGTCTAATGGAGTCCATGCCTCAATGGGTATGGGCTGTCGTGGCAGCAAAGACGGACCAACACAATTTTAGGCAGGTGGTAATAAAGTTATGCCTGATCGGTGTAGGTTATGCCTAATCAGTTATATACAGCTTGATAATGTATATTTAAAACTCAAAGAGTAACATTAGTCACAGCATCAGCTGCACGCTTGGGCACACTGAAGCAGAATTCCTAAAGGGTCAGGGTAATGGAGAAAAAACTGGAGTATCCATACACTTATGTCTCCTCACCAGCTCCTGACAGTCATGTACAATGATGCAGCCAAACAAGAAAGGAGGAAAATAATAGCAATCAAATCATTATTATTTTTTTAAATGCTTGTGGAGAGATCATTCCTTTCAACTTCCTGCTCAGGCTTCAACCTGGAAGAAGCCATGCACATACACCACCAGTACTATCAGCAAACCCCAACTTATTCCCCTAACTGCCATCTGTCCCCCACGCACATGCATGCAAGCGCACACACTCATAATCTCACTTCACCTGCAGTGGGATCATTAGGGCTATTTGATGAGTAAGTGGAGAGACCATGAGCAGAAAATTTTATCTCCTCAGACAGAGAGCTGCCTGGCATTTAGTCCAGTCCCAGCACTCCTATCACCACTCAGGCAGTGTGAGTGTAAGTTGGCATGAGTGTGTGTATAAGATTGTGCAACAGAGCTTTCCAAAACTGTGCTCTCTCTCTCTCTCTAGAAATGACCACACCTGTGACAATATTAATCTTTGGTTCATATCTTCAGGACACATGCTTATGCTTGGAGTATATTATATAATATTTAACACTATAAATCTTTCAATCTGTATAAACTGATTTGTTCAACTTTAATGGATGAGACTGATCCTTTACAATAAAAGATTCATTTTTTCTTATTGCTAACAAATGCCTTGAAAACCCAATAATTTAGTAATTGCCAAAGGCCAGTGAGGCCAATACAAAATGGTGGACATGGTGCAGACACACTTGAATACCCTGCCTTCTCAGTACCATGTGAAAGGGTTTTGTCCAAAGCCGGAGAGGTTATTTCCAAAAAGAAAAAGTCTACACACAGGAAAAAAAATATCATATCTTAATAAAAATGAATGAAGTCACCACCACCCCAGTATTCATAAGCACAAACACTGTCCCTACTTTTGAAAACACTGCAACAGTTTTAACATAAACATCTCGTGTCCTATTGGATTTATTTAAACATGAACATGAATGAATGAATAAATTGCACAAAATTAAGTCAAGGTGTTTTTATTTCTATTCTTGGCAGTGATTATTCCCATGCTGACAATGCTGCAAAACAGCCAAAAGGCCCTCACAAACAGCTGAAATGACAATTAAAGGCTTTGACCAGCAGGCGGGTTTGTGTGCACATGAAGCCTCAACCAATTGGGTGGAAAGCTTCAAGGCTTCATCTGCCCATCACTAGTGAGAATCCTTTGCGCCAGGTGGATGGAGACTGCAAAAAGGGGGGAAAAAATGCAGGTTAACACAGAGCAAGTCAAAACACAGAAAAACATAATTAGGGAGCCAATTACCAATAGGAGGAGCAAACTATCTGGCAAAGACTGAAAGCTTGAACTGGTCCTTAAATACTGGACATAATTATAGCATAAGTCACAGGTGTGCCTGGCTGCAGAGCGGGAACCCAGACTCCGCCCGGGAGGGAAGAGAACGGCCTGCCCGGCCCACCACCCAGAGCATGAGGAAGGACGGACTCCAAAACAACAGCAAACCAGCAAACACCATGACAGTAATTCCACAAGTATTACATGTGTAGCCA
Source organism: Archocentrus centrarchus (assembly GCF_007364275.1). Lineage (NCBI taxonomy): Eukaryota > Metazoa > Chordata > Actinopteri > Cichliformes > Cichlidae > Archocentrus > Archocentrus centrarchus. The sequence continues at coordinate 23,830,971 of NC_044366.1, read as the reverse complement.
AATCCTAATATAGATTATTCTTTGTGCCATAGCCCATATAACATTAATAAGCCATTACATTGCTTTTATTTTATTACATTGACACTGCGGATATATATATATATATATTTTTATGTCAGCCTCATATCTTCTGTCTATTTTACACTGTGGTGCACCAAATATGAATTAATCCACCACTGAAAGTAGTGCTCAACAAATGTGCTTTTTATTCCTTATTGAGTAATGTTTGCTAAACAGTGCACAGCTGTTGGAGGAAATTACTCACAAAGGAAGCTATGCATTTATGAGGCAGATTTGCAGCTTTGTTAGGAATAATGAATGAGTGCCATGAACAGGAAGAGAGCAGGGAAGAAAGACAGGCTAATGCATGATTGGTTTCGGTCTTTTTGTTGGATTTGAGGACATAAAAAATATCTGTGCATGTAGGTATGCCTTCCTCATCCTTTTTTTTAACAAATGTCTTCAACAATAATGTGTTATAATGCTATTTAGGTTTAAGGTTCATCTTATTCATTATTTTCTATATATACTTTTTTTTTCACTCACCTCTATGACTCCATCCTTTTCTCTTCCTGCCTCTTTCTTTTTCCGCCTCTCTACATCTCTGCCTCTCTTGTTTTCTCTCTTCTTCTCCTTGTATGGTTACATAAAATGGTGTGAAGGCCCAGCTGTGTGGGCTGCCAAGTGGAGGTGGGCCTCACCACTTTCTGAACTTTCATTCACTAAGGAACTTCTAAGTTCAGCAGCCTGGCCAACCTCCTCAGCAAGCGCAACGTGTCAGCTCTCAAGGCTATTTATGAACCCACTTCCATTGCATGTCACATTAACGTCCCAGCGCACTCTGTTGTTTAAATATTATGGTCCCTCTGGAACATTTTGGGGTAATGGATGCCCTGCTGTTTTGTCTTCTGCCAGCATTGTTTAGTTTCTGCTTCTCTGTGTTTGTCATTGTCTGACTTTGGTTTAACCTCTTTTTAAAATCATCACTTATTCAAATGATAATTGCCCAGGGTGAACTGGGCCCAAACTGACATTTAAAAATTTTTTGGAACAGCTAAAAAGCCAAATGTGTTTAATTCACAATAATTCTCACTTTAGAGAGACTATAAATGTAATTTTCTCTTGACTAATTATTTCTGAAATGCAATTATAAAAGCATTTTATTCATTGTTCCAACTGGGAAAAGTCAAAATCTAAAATAAAAAAAACAACCATAAATGACCTGCAGCCACTTTGACCGCAGCGGTTATGTTTTTAAACAATGTACGCTATAATAGTAGCACAAGTAGAGAAGAGCCACTGCTTTACTGAGACAATCCGACTCAGTAATGTTGGTTATGTGACAGAGCCTATAGAGTCTACTAACAAAATACCACATATAAAATCAAACTTAGATATCAGTTTTATTTTTTGACCATCCATCCATCCATCCATCTATCCATCCATCCATCCATCCATCCATCCATCCATCCTCTTCCACTGATCCTTTTCAGGTTCGTGGGGTGGGGGTGGGGTCACTGGAGCCTATCCCAGCTGTCATAGGGCGAGAGGCAATGTACACCCTGGACAGGTCGCAATTCATTTTGATTTCACTTAATAGATATAAAATTTATTTTCCTCTCCTCCATAATTCCAGAGAAAACAGTGGTTGGAGACTGTACAACTCAAATGATTGTGACTGTGTGCAATGACCGTGTGATCTCATTGCCTTTAAAATGGTTGTTTCAAAGATTAGACTGGGTCTGTGACCGTTCACAGTTAGCCACTGAGGTGGAATTTTACATTTGATAATAAAAAGATATATCACAATGAAATGTAAACCCCCACCCCCCCCCAAAACATAAGTCACAGTAGAAATCCTGAGTGAAGTCAAAACTGTTAATTCTGTTTGGCCAAACAGGGACGGAGTTCTTACTGCCGAACAGCAGCAGATATCTGACAACTAAAATCTACAGACAGTTCTTATAGCACGATAATTGGGGCACCTGCATAAGCTCACGTATACACACTGTTTACACAGATTGCACAGTACCCACAGTATACATACACACACACACACACACACACACACACACACACACACACACACACACACACACACACACACACACACACACACATCTGACTAACCTATGCTTTGTGACTGATTTAACTGCTTACATTAAGAATCCAGCCAGAACCTGCTCATAGATTCTGCTCATAGCTTTGAAGTAGAAATTCAGGAATTCCTTCACAAAAAAAAAACCCCACAGTTCCTGCAGAATGATGATTTAACTGCAAAATGACACAGGCACTCAGCAACTTTGCTCGTATATAGCCAGCATAAAACCTGTTGGCAACCAGTTGAGCCAAATCCCTTATTGCAAAGTTTTGCTCATTGGCGCAGACTTACTCAGATTTATTGCAATGTGTTGGCAATCTGTCTGAGGGTGACTGCGGTCAGTCTGAGTCAGGGTTATAATAGTTTTGGATTTTACATTATCGTTTAGTTTTAGTTAGCTTTTACTTTTTTTTCTCTAATTCAGTTAGTTTTAATTAGTTTTCAGAGTGGTTTTTCTCGTTTTTATTAGTTTTTATTTTTGGTTTAATGCTTAGTTTTAGTTTAGTTTCGTTAGTTTCAGTATTAGTTTTAGTATTTTCAGACTTTGTCAGGTGCAAGATTCAATGCGCAAAAGTAACTATTGTGTAATAAAAACTCACCAAAAGATACCATAAAGAAATATATTCAAAAACCAACGGTTCACAAGACAGAAGCACTACGTGCTAAATGTGTAATAATTAGGACACACATGAACATCAACAGGGAGAAACAAAGAAAAATATGAACTCCCAAACTCAATAAATTCTACAATAAACTCCCAATAAACTCCAGTGTCAGTGCAGTAGATTAACAACACCTACATGTGGTGTTTGACAAAAACAAACTCTTTGAAGGAGTCAAAGGTCAAATCCAGCTGCATCCTGATGTTCTCCACCACCCGAAGCTGCTTCTGTTTTTGAGCTAGCTTGGTTAGATGCTCGCTGATTAGACTCGCAGGGTCTTTACAGCCTCTGTACACAACCTACAGAAGTGTCCGACCTCATGTCCGCATTTATGCTTGTGTAGCTGTGTGTGTTGTGTGTGAATTACCTTGTGGTCGTGTGCTGCGGTGCCAGCTGGGACTTTTTTTGGTCCTGGCTCTTTGTGCTCACTTTTTTGGCTGCAAACATATTCGTCCCTGTTTTTCCACTTCCTTCATTTCCTCACGTCCATTCCGACAGCAGTCTCCCTCCAGGAATTTGCTGACATTTGTGAGGCCTTATATTGATGCTTTGATTATTATTCCTGATTGTTATTCTCTCACTGATAAAGTAGACGGAAACGCACAAGAACTGAACAGGTTAATCACAGCGTTGCGGCAGCGTGGACCCGCTCTGAACCGACCGGGTTCAGAGCGGGACTCTGCCGCTTTCTCGTGCACACGCACGCACGCCGCGGTCTGCCCGACGGCGCTCCTAGCTTAAACTCGGAGAGCGGAAAAATGATCAATCCACAATAATTTCAGTTAGTTTTAGTTAGTTTTTTAAACTCACAGTACAGTTTTAGTTAGTTATCGTTTTTTTCCTTTTAATTGTAGTTTTTATTTATTTCAGTTAACGACAATGTTTTTTCAATTTCAGTTTTCGTTATTTCGTTCGTTTTCGTTAACTATAATAACCCTGGTCTGAGTTGAACCACCATTGTTTGGACACAGGTTACCTCCCACTAGGTGACCTGTGGAATTACCTTGTGATTGAAAGTAGGAGGTTGAGGGAGTTGACAACCAACTGGTTGCTGCAACCAACAGTAAAAACATTAAATGGAGTCAGCGATCAAGCATCAAGTATTCCCAGTCACAAAGGAGGTTACTGTCCTATTTTTACTCAAGTGTGGCTGAGCCATAAACCACAATTTGTTAGACTTAAGTTTTGAGTTCACGATATCTGGCCTGTTTTTACTAAATTAAATTTACCCTTGAGTTAATTCACACCTAAAGTAATTACTTCAGATTTATTTTTGTCCACACATTTCTTGTACGGAATCATCTTGCGACACAATTATGTCAATCCACGTGCTGTCTACTATCTATCTATCTATCTATCTATCTATCTATCTATCTATCTATCTATCTATCTATCTATCTATCTATCTATCTATCTATCTATCTATCTATCTATCTATCTATCTATCTATCTATCTATCTATCTATCTATCTATCTATCTATCTATCTATCCTACAGTCTGAATTATTGTGAAAAGAACAAACAGACTGAACAGAAGATGCTCATACATTACTTTTGTAATGTCAGACTAGCACTGTAGTCCCTGTCCTTCATACACTTATAAGATTTAACTCTGTGTGCAGTATTTCCATCTAGTCCATCTAACCCAGGGCTCTTCAACTCCAGGCCTCGAGAGCCCCTGTCCTGCAGGTTTTAGATGTGTCCCTGATCCAACACATCTGAATCCAATGTCTGAATGACCTCCTCAGTATGCAGTCAAGTTCTCCAGAGTCCTGCTAATGACTTCTATATTTGACTCAGGTGTGTTGAAGCAGAGAGACATCTAAAACCTGCAGGACAGGGGCTCTCAAGGTCTGGAGTTGAAGAGCCCCGATCTAACCTATTCAGAAGACCCGGTGATGCTCAGTATAAACATTTTTTAAAGCCTTAAAATCTGAAATGCCGCACATTTCACAGGACACATACAGACCATTTACGTGAAATGGAGGAACTGACAGTTTGTCTTTGTTGTCAGTAATGAATTCACTGCACTTCATAAAATTAGAGGTCACTGACACAGCAGGGGTTATCTGTCTATCACCAGTGGCAAATCAGGCTTGTGCATTTTTAATGTTTTTGCAACAATGTCAGATTTCTTTTTATAGATGTCATAATGCACCAGGAAATTTTGTTTTGTCAGGTCCAGTTTTCACACTTTCCCCATGGCACTTTAAGAAAACAAAGACTTTCTTTACTTTACCATCAATCCCATTTGTAATTTGTGACCTAAAAAAATTCCTTCCAAGGTCATTAACTCAGTCCCAAGTATGAATATTTAGAGGAAGCCTGAATAAGTAGCACACTGTTTTTAGTGATATATTGTTTTCTGATGAACTCTGGTTAGTCATCTCAAACATAAGCAATTCAGTACAAACTGTGGATGAAAGAGTTTGGTACATGGCATGTTAGAGTACAACACAGGCCTGTGGGCCTTGCACATGAATCTTAACATCACTAACACTTACACAGTCAAATTCAGTGAAAACCACACCAGCTTAAAAGAATCATCAAATTTGAGCAGTGTTTAAGGATGTTTAAGGAATAACCAAAGAGTCAATAGCTTCTGTGAATCTTACTGAGAAGTTGTGGACCCTAATTTTTGTTGCTTGTTTATAACTTGTTCATAACCTCCATGCTTTTAAGCTAACAGATGATGTTACTTTTTTTAAAACCTAAAAACATTTCCATTCTGATTAACAAAGCAGATGGACTATTCGATTCAACTGTCTACATCAGATGCTAATTTAAAACAGTCTGGTGTTTACATGGCAGTGTGACATGAAAATGTGGACACACATTACTCTTCTCCATCTTATCTCTTTGGCACATGTTTGATCAACTCCCTGAATATGGATATCTATCATCTGTCATGCACTGGCGTTGCCGTTATTGTGCTGGCCTTAATTCTTCGGTTGTGGTTAAGAGTTTGTATTAAAAACAGATTCTCCCCAGCACACCAGTTCACACTTACATTTCTTTTTAAAGAGGAGAAACATGCATTCCAGCACGTTTACATCAAGACAGATGGCATGCACACAAAGCGTACAGTCATAAAGTAATCAGGAAAGTCATTTACATTGTTTTTTTTTTGTTATATATCTGAACGGTTTATGAAAAAGTTTAAAACATCCCTCTGAAACCAATCAATTTCAGCCTGAATGAGTTGTTTATATGGAACATTTTTATTTTGTGTGGGCTTTTAAACCAATTATAGGCTCCATGTAAGCAGGGCCATTTAAAAAAATAGCAGGAATTTTCAGCATCTTAAAAACACAATTGCATTTATCTAAAAGCGGCTAAAATTAGCAACCATAAGCTACAGTATGTATTAGTTATATCAGATGAAGAATTTATTGAAGCAAGTTGTTTGTGTATTTACATTTTCAGAAGTTACGTCGTCACCCTTTGGAGCCTTGTGTAATGTGACTGCGTCCATATGCTTTGAAAAACACATCATTTTAGTTGTAGCGGAGCTCACGCAGACATGAATAACTGATGGCTGAATAAGGGAGGCAGGTTCTGAGTTTAATTTCCGCCAGTGTTGATCTTAGAGATGCTGTCCAGGCTGCATAAAGACTGAGTGTCATTTCATAACCTGGACAGATGGGATTAGTATCAGCACTTAACAAATGAAGAACATCCTTCATACTAGTCTTCCAGCTGTCAGACAGATCAGCTACCAGTGACACACCCACTTCTGCTTTCTAACCCACCATATAAACACAGCAACTGGGCAGCAGGGTGGTTCAGTGAAGGTGACCATGCATGCCGCAGCCCAGGTTCACGTCCGACCTGTGGTCCTTTCCTGCATGTCTTTCCACATATCTCTCTCCCCACCTTGCTGTCTCTCTTCACTGTGCACTATTCAAAAAAAAATATCCTAAAAAAGAAAAAAAAAAGCAATATGACCACAACTGCCCAGATGAGAGGTGGTTTGGCTGAATGTTGTGTGATGACCAATGAATGATACAGTGGCTTGTAAAAGTATTCATACCCCTTGAACTTTTCCATATTTTGTCACATTACAACCACAAACATAAATATATGTCCCTGGAATTTAATGTGAAAGACCAACACAAAGTGGTATACAAATGGAAAGAAAATTATACATGATTAAAAACATTTTTTACAAATAAAAAACTGAAACATGTGGTGTGCAAAAGTATTCAGCCCCCCTTTTCTCTGAGTGCAACCAATTGCATTCAGAAGTTGCCTGATGACTGCTAATGACTAAAAAGAGTCCACCTGTGTGTGATCTAATCTCAGTACAAATACAGCTGCTCCGTGACGGCCTCAGAGGTTGGTTAAGAGAATATTGGGGAGTAAACAGCATCATGAAGTCCAACAACCACACCAGACAGGTCAGGAATAAGGTTGTGGAGAAGTTTAAAGCAGGCTTAGGCTATAAAAAGATTTCCCAAGCTTTGAACATCTCACGAAGCTCTGTTCAATCCATTATCCAGAAATGGAAAGAGTATGGCACAACTGTAAACCTACCAAGACAAGGCCGTCCACCTAAACTTAAAGGCTGAACAAGGAGAGCACTGATGCAGCCAAGAGGCCCATGGTGACTCTGGACCAAATGCAGAGATCCACAGCTCAGGTGGGGGAATCTGTCCACAGGACAACTATTAGTCGTGCACTGTACAAATGTGGTCTTTATGGAAGAGCAGCAAGAAGAAAGCCATTGTTAAAAGAAAACCATAAAAAGTCCCGTTTGCAGTTTGCCAGAAGCCATGTTGGGGACACAGCAAACATGTGGAACAAGGTGCTTTGGTCAGATGAGACCAAAATTGAACTTGTTGGCCAAAATGCAAAATGCTATGTATGGCAGAGAATTAACACTGCACATCACTCTGAACACACCATCCCCACTGTCAGATATGGTGGTGGCAGCATCATGCTCTGGGGCTGCTTCTCTTCAGCAGGGACAGGGAAGTTGTTCAGAGTTGATGGGAAGATGGATGGAGCCAAATACAGGGCAATCTTGGAAGAAAACCTGTTGGAGTCTGCAAAAGACTTGAGACTGAGGCAGAGGTTCACCTTCCAGCAGGACAACAACCCTAAACATAAAGCCAGGGCTACAATGGAATGGTTTAAAACCAAATATATTCATGTGTTAGAAAGGCCCAGTCAAAGTCCAGACCTAAACCCAATCGAGAATTTGTGGCAAGATCTGAAAACTGCTGTTCACAAACGCTGTCCATCTAATCTGACTGAGCTTGAGCGTTTTGCAAAGAAAAATGGGTAAAAATTTCAGTCACTAGATGTGCAAAGCTGGTGGAGACATACCCTAAAAGACCTGCAGCTGTAATTGCAGCAAAAGGTGGTTCCACAACGTATTGACTCAGGGGGGGTGAATACTTTTGCACACCACACTTTTCAGTTTTTTATTTGTAAAAAATGTTTTGAATCATGTATAATTTTCTTTCCACTTCACAATTGTAACCACTGTGTGTTGGTCTTTCACATTAAATTCCAGTGAAATATATTTATGTTTGTGGTTGTAATGTGACAAAATATGGAAAAGTTCAAGGGGTATGAATACTTTTGTAAGCCACTGTATGTGTGTCATTGTGATAAATGCATATGTAGTGATGATGTAGGTTAAACCAAAATACCTTGATTAACTTTAAAAGAAAGTCATTCACATGGCTGCTTTTTATGGAGTTTTTTCCACAAGACCCCCCCTCCCCCCACACACACACACTTTCAGTGCTAATTACAAACATTTTGCTGCAGAGCAAATCAATCACAGCATATCATGAATCATCACACAAATTCATGCAAAATCATTCACAGCAAAATGATGAAGTGGCAAACATCTAACACTCCTCTTTTTGTCACTCTAGGCTAACAGTGCTCTTCTTCCGTCCTTCCCTCACTCAGTCTGTTTTATGACCTTCAGCAACTTGCTGTCTTTCAGCACCACGCAAGGTTTTTTTGTGTTTGTATTTGTCCTTTGTGTGTGTTTTTATGGTTTTCTTTTCGCCATGCCACCATGCTGATGGTCTCTTTCCCCTTCAGTGACACAGCTTCAGCCTCCCTCTTCAATGTTTTTGCCTGCTTACTGTATATTAAAGACAGATAGAAGATAAGCCTATTTGCACAGTAATTAGACTCCGGGCTGGTTTTTATTCATGGCGAGAAAAGGGCTACTTTAGATAAATTCTGTTATCTGGTGTTCTCAAAAAACAATAATGTCGAATCTAATAATGGTGTGATGGAGAATTTGCTCACTGTAAAAGCTGAAGCCTTTTGTCTGGTTTGACTCTTGACCGGAACGGTCACATACACACTGAACGACCAAACGTGAATGTTTCTTGTGTTTCAGCCACATCCACAGACTTTTTTACTTTTAAGAAGTTGCTGAACACTGACAAGAGATGCCACTGACTACTTTCTGTTCTACCATAGAAATCATAGGTGAAGTTTTTAGTACATGTATGATGGAACTTGGCTTATTTTTTTGACCCATTAACCCAGGATGAACTGGAACTCTAGATGCCTGAGTAACTTGCTTGTAGATGTTTTTCAAGAAGACAAAATATAAGGAGTGAAAAAAGGTGAGTTGAGAAGAAATGCTCAGTGCATCATAGGAAGATTGTCAGGTGCTGTAAATGCTCCAAAAGGCACCAACACTATAGACATGGTGGAGATATCCAGTTCAGCAGATGTGAAGCTTAGCATACAGCTTGTGGTTACAGGGCATGTCCCTAAATTTAAGCCTTCATAAAATCCAAATAGGCAAGTTCAAAAAATATTTTAAAGGGGGAAATTATCTATAGAGACCATACATTTTCATACTGGGCTATAACCGTGCCATCAAAGTGTAAGCAGATATGGTCAGTCAACTGCATTTTTTGGTGGCTCTTTTTTTTCAGTCCCAGTTCCAGCTCTTTATCAAAAGGTTTCCAAGGATAACCTCTTAGTAGGGCCCACTGATATTAGCTATTTGTAAATATATGTATTGGCATTCATAACTTGAAACCACCTGTTATCCCAGTCTTCCAAGTCCTGGTGAGAAACTTGAGAGAATTTTCTCAAGCATGACATTCCAGTGTACTTCAGACCCAGCCACACCCTCAGACAAAAACTGGTTCATCCCAAATATCAGCGTTGGTATTGGTCTTAAAAATCCTATATGGTTGTGCTCTACTCCCTAGATGGTTATGTGTGTAATACCAACTGCCTATGTCAAGGTATATCATATAACAAAATATACCAAGTAGAATACCAGACAGTATGACAACAGAAATTTAGTAGTCAGCATCAATACTAGTAGAATTACACAATTCTCAATATTCAATTTGATATCAAAACAAAATCATTATCCCATGTACTTAAACATACTCCTGTATTAAAATGTTCTTTTAAATCAGGGTGAGGGCAGACTGTTGATATAAAATGTTAGCTACCTTAGTTAGCCAATGCAAACATTTTAGCTTATGAACATAGTTGCTTTTGCAGTGGCCATGTCAGTCCTCTCAAAGAAAAAAAAAAAGAAAGAAACATGTATTTCAAGGTAACAATGCCCTACTCCTGCCTGCCTTGTCACAAACTGAGGTGGTGCTATCAGCACCTTGGTAGTCACCATCTTCCATGTGTAGTTTTGTGTTTGTTGGTGTCCTTCTTTTTCTTCTTCTTCTTCAACATTTAAGGATAGACTAGAACACATGGAGTGAAGCCTTGGTACCCAGAATTAAAAAAAAAAAAAAAAAAAAAAAAAAAAAATATATATATATATATATATAGTTGTGTTTTCAGAATTTGACACTGAAAGATTTCCTAAGTATTGGTTCTACTAACATTTACATTTGGACAAATTTTACTGGATTTTACTGGAATGAGATGAACATCATTAACACAGATCAGAGTCAAGCAGTGATCTATAATGTAGGAGTATTGGAATAAAATACTACAAAGTCATACTTTAACAGCATTAAATCCAAAATTAGAGAAAAACTACCTGGTAAAGGTTTAACCATCCCTGTTAAGAATGTATGTAATTACAAACTGGTGTCATATATAAAGTATTAAGCTGTTAGAGTAGGTGGATTTAGTAGTCATGAACTGCTTAAGCATCACTTAATTTTATTTTTTTAAGTTTTTGGTACAACCACGGCATAAATAGAAATGATACAAGCCTAAAATTATAAGGGAGGAAAAGTGTGTTTGCTCTCTGTATGATTACCATATTACAGCTAAATAATTCACAGTCTTCGTGTTCCTTCTTTCTGTATGCAGGGGTCAGAGTGGATTAAACTGGTAATAACAGCAGTCTTATTTCAACAGGAGAGCAAGGCAAGTTAGAGCCCCTGGCCCTAAAATCTAAATTAAGAAGAAGTATGGTAGGAAATTCTACAGCTGCATGCTTAAGCAGGGAAAGATACACAGAAAGAAAAGGAGTAACTGTAGTTCTCCTGCCTACATCTCTGCCAGACAAATCAAGTGTAAATCTAGCCAGCCTCTGCTTACTGCAGCAGAGCCTCCGATATGATGGAACTAAAAACAATGAATAAATCCTCTCTTGTGCATTTAATAGCGCCTCTTTCATCCTTCAGACCATTCAAACACTTGCTGTTATTGCTATTTAATGTGAGAAAGCAGCAGGAAGAGAGACCCGCTAAGAGAGAAAAGCTCACAGAGGATGTATCTTTTGTCTCTATTTATCTTATTTGGCCTAAATTGGGCTTGAAATGATAGGTAATTGAGACTTTGTTCTGCCTGGGTCTTAGGTTGTGGATTTCCTCGAGGAAATTTCAGCACCATTTACCAAAAACCTTACTCTTATGAATGCTTTCTCTGGATGAAAACTTTTGAAAGAGAGATTTAGACATTATATAATTTATATAAGCACACTTTGAGAAGTTGTGTCTCTTAAAAGACAGGTAAAAGGCAGTTAGAGGCAAGGAGACCATGTCCAACCCTGTATGCCCTACATAATAGTCTGTAATTGTTTTGCATGCTCAGTGCTGACGTCCTGCAGGCGTCTCTGGGAATGAGATGGGTTATATTTCCATTTTCAGTTCTATATGGATGAGTCCTGGCCTGAACTACTAATAAGCAGATCCACCACACTTTAAGAACTTGCTTAATTACTGATTCTTGGCTGACCTTGCTGTCTGCACTTCACTTTAGAGCCTCAATTGTGGCTTGTCAATTTCTATGTTAATGAATACTAGAGGCGCAGGGAGGGACGGGGAGAGGACAATTGTTTTCAGAAAAAGTTGATGTTCTGAAGAGGAGTTATGTAATTAAAATATTGTTAAGTAACCTTGTATTAAGAGAGTGCAAAATAAAAGACACTGGCTTACAAATGCACTTAGCTGCTGTACTTAGCATCACATAAGAAGTGCTGTTTGTCAAACAGCAGCTTTGAGAACATCACATCGAATGGAGACTTAAATCTTGCATCAATATAAATCCTTACGCTTACCTTACTGCTTGATTTAGGTTTTGTTTTTATATGTTGTAATCCTCCCACTACCCTCTGTAAAGCCTCTTTATAAAAAATGAAGAGCACTTTTGTGTTTACATTTCCATAGGCTAACATTGCTGTGGTTCTTGGAGGTCTAAGTTCAGCCCACCCACCAGCAGGCAGTAAAAAGTAGCTTAGGCAGTCATTGCCAATATCACATAAACTTTGACCTACAGAATTAAAAATTCATAGACCTGACAGAAATATCTACTGTCCCCCCTAAGTTTTAATTCTGCAGAGCAAATATAAGGACAGCATTGTGTTGGTAGTCCACCATGTGAGCTCCATAACTGAGATAGCTTGTGTCTCTTGATCAGAAATTCTCACCACCAGGTTCCTTGACAAAGTTCTGTGCAGGCTATATGAGAATAAAGCAGGTAATTGTGTGGTGAATCCAAGCGAGTGAGTGGGTGTCATGTGTTATGCCTCCTGCTCTGTGCTACATGCGAGGAGGATGACTTTGCCCAGACTTGATTTTTTCCAACACTGAAGTTCAGGAAAACTGCAAATGCAAACCGTCGACTGTGTTGACATCTATACAGCGGCTGAATAGTAGTAGAGTAAGTGAAGCAGATGTTGATGCTGTTTAAAATCATGTGTCAGAGTCCTTTTACACTAAAGTTTTGAAATGGACAAAACAGCTGCATAGGATAAAAGGTACACAGGACCACACTGTGCTGCAAATAACCACTGGGTGTGGGCGGGAGTGTTATTTCGTCCCTGGTACTACAGTGCTATGCTATGATGTCATGCATTCAGTCAAAGATCACACCACAAATGTTTAGGATTCTAGGTTTTGAATTTCTGCTAATAATTCCTCTATATTTTTGTGAAATGAGCGTACTTACATATATTTATATACAGTATATCTATATTTTTAAAATTTCCTTTAGAGGCATCTGTTCGGACACATGCATGGCGTGTGTTTATCAAATGTAAATCTTAATACTGCTCCACATGTGAGACTCCCCACTTTCCCACCCTCTATTTTTTTCTCCCCCATTTCTTACTATCTGTCTATTTTGCTGTACCTTACCATGTATTCCTTTTTAGATGGAAAACAGTGATCCAGCTCCAGTCTTCTGATTAAAAGGAAAAGCCTCAACTGGGAATCATCAGGAATGCTCCCATGACGGCTCCAGATGCAAGCTCTTGATTGGCTGCTTGATGTATAATTCAGATTAGAGGGGAGCTCTTAATGAGAATGACTAATGATGTTGACACGTGTCTCGGTGTGGAAGAAAAGGGGGGAAAAAAGTAATGCCCGCACACTCACAAATTTATTTAACAGATAACATCAGATCTTCGTCAAAGTCAAAATATCATGATGTGGTAATTACATTCGTGTACTGTCAAATTCTTCATGCTCTAGATACCAACATGTCTACACCAAGTCTGCAAAATGTCTTATATTTTAAATTTCTGATTTATTAACTTCTAATAATTTTGATGGTTTTCTTCAGCGCAGCTTTCTTTCTCCTGCTATTATTTTTCCTTTTTAATTTCATACTTTATTTGTGTTATTTATTTTCAGATGTTTATCATCCTAGGCATGGTCGATGGCTTACTCACACCTGTTACCACACAGACTGTCTGCTTTTTGTGTCTGGGTTTTAAATTATTTTCTTGTGACAACTGCAGCCTTGTTTGTCTAATGAATTTGTGGGTGTGTGACCATTTTCAAATAACCACACGCCCACGGTATCCATGATACACAAATGATTACACTTTTTTGCCACCACAAACATTCACAAATGCATCAGAGTTCCACTCACTAAGCTCTCTCCTCCTCCTTTTCTCAATGTTTTCAAGAGATTCTGCTTTCACTTTTTTTTTTTTTTTTTTTTTTAGTTCTTGTGATAATTTAGTCAATGGTTTGTTGGCAAGTTGCAAAAGGAGAAAATGTAGTTCCCAGTTGAAATATTCAGCACTACTCAAAATGTGGAAAAAAAAACAAAAAACAACTTAGCTATGAATAATAAACTAGTTTTTTTTGCAAACCCTCAGCACAAAGTTATTTAACACAGCAGTGAAAATAAATCTAAGAGTAATGCAGTGATTATTCCTACAAGGTTCTGTTACAAAACTAGGATTTTAGCCATTTAAGAGCAGAAATGGGCAGTGTGTGACTGGCGTCAAAAGGAATGGCTTGAAATGATAGTTTTGGATCAGAAAGGGAAATAAAATTCTTCTTCTTTTTTTTGGATATACATGAAAAAACATATTAATATATCAAATATGTAGGCTGCTGTCCAAGACGTTCTGTGACTGAAATAAAACTCTCCACAATGGAACAATAGCTGTTAGATGATGAGTGTTTTTAGATCATGATCATCCAGCAGTGGGTGGTACGTTCTTATAAAAGCCCAGACAGAGAGGATGTTCTGAATCCACCACTTGTACTCTTCAACTTTGTTTTAACTCCCTCTTCTCCTGCTCTGCATTTTAAAATGAAACTCAGCCCTTGACTTCTCTGGAATTGGATCACTTAGTGAGGTTAATTTGATGAGAATGCCTTTCCACACCCTATGATCAGACACCTATACTGGACCATCTAATTCAAAGGCCATGGCACTGTGATTCGGAAAGAAGCCACTTTAATCAGAGAGGCTGACCACAGCAGTCACTAACTGGCCAAAATCATGACAAAAACAAGATTTCCAAAAGTTGGAGTAACTATTAGATTTCTTGTATGTGTGAGGAGCAATTTCTTTTTCCAAGGGTACATGTGGCTCTCTTGGCAGTGTCAGTCTCAGTTATAAAGAGGTCACATCAGTTGGAATGGGAAGGTTTCATAAAATGAAACAGCATTTTAAAATATAAACCTCTGAGGGACTGGTAACAATAAACCTACTCTTATTTTGATGCGTTGGTTTTAATTCAGTTGTGTGCTCTGGCTGTCAGTGGTTTCGTGCTGGCACAGATGTGCATACCAGATGAGCAGGGGAAATGGCATCATCTCTACAATTACAGGAAGGTCACGACCTGCTGTCACAGCAACCGTTTGGCATCCGTTTAGAAACTGCTTGGCACCCGCAACCTGCAGATTTCATAAACCTGCAATTAGGCAATGGGCATGTATCAGTCAGCACACTCTGTGAAACATCTGCTTGTCTGTGGGTGTGTGTTATGCATGTCTCTGTGTGTGTCTGAGAATGTGTGTGTTCGTCTGTCCATTTTCAGCATGTGTGCAGAGCCATTGTGGCCAGACAAAGGACACATACTGATAGGAGGCATTTTCTCCAAACAGAGCACCATTTGGATTGCTTTGCAGGGAGATGAGCTCTGTTGATATGCTTATCAATTCTTGTGAAATGATCCACTTTTGTGTGTTTTGTGCATGTACATGTTTTGAGCCATGTGGAGCTGCAACTTATAAACGAGCTTTCAATGGAGCCTTGGAAGAGGGTGGGGAGAATGAGACCAAGATAGTCTCTTAGAGATTAAAAAAAAAAAAGGTTATTGTCTCTTTTATGTTAGCAAAGTTCCTAAATTGATGGACAAAAGTGGAAATGGACACCTACAGTGAAGTGATAAAGTATTTTCACCCTTCCTGATTTCTTAGTTTTCTGCATATTTGTCACATTTTTATGTTTCAGATTATGAAACAAATTTTAATACTAGACAAAGATAATAAAGTCAATACAAAATGCAGTTTTTAAATGATTTCATTTATTAAGGGAAAAAGCTTTCCAAACCTACCAAGCCCTGTGTGAAAAAGTAATTGCCCCCTAAACCTAATAACTGGTTGCACCACCCTTGGCAGCAAGAATTGCAATTAAGTGCTTTTGATAACTGGCAATGAGTCATTTACATCGCTGTGGAGGAATTTTGGCCTGCTCTTCTTTGCAGAATTGTTTTCATTCAGCCACATTGGACAGTTTTTGAGCATGAATGGCCTGTTTAAGGTGATGCCAAAGCATCTCAATCTAATTGAAGTCCTGACTTTGATTAGGCTACTGCAAAACCTTCATTGTGTCAGAGGTGGGCTTGCTGGAGTGTTTTGCATCATCATAACCCAAGGTGCTTGAGCTTCAGGGCACGAATTGATGACCAGACATTCTCGTTCAGGATTTTCTGGTAGAGCAGAATTCATGGTTCCATCAGTTGTGGCAAGTCTTCCAGTTCCTGAAGCAGCAAAGCAGCCCCAGACCATCACGCTACCACCACCGTGTTTGACTGTTGGAATGATGTTCATTTTATGAAATTCTGTTAGTTTACAGCAAATGTAACGGGACCCAAACCTTCCAAAAAGTTAAACTTTTGTCTCATCAGTCCACAGAATATTTCCCCAAAAGTCTTTGGGCTCATCAAGATGTTTTTTGGCAAATATGAGATGAGTGTTTGTGTTCTTTTTAGTCAGCAGTGGTTTTCACTCTCTCATGGAGGCCATTTTTGCCCAGGCTCTTTCTTATTGTTGAATCATGAACTCTGACCTTAACTGAGGCAAGTGAGGCCTGCAGTTCTTTAGATGTTATTCTGGGTTCTTTTGGGACCTCGTGGAGGAGTCACTGATGCACTTTAAAACCTTAGAAATGGCTTTGTAACCCTTTCCAGACTCATAGATGTAACTGACTTTGTATCTATCTATCTATCTATCTATCTATCTATCTATCTATCTATCTATCTATCTATCTATCTATCTATCTATCTATCTATTTCCTACAGTTGGAGCTATTGTGAAAAAAAACACACACTGAACAGAAGATGTCTCAGAATAACCCCTGGACAACTCACATAGTTTTCCTTTGCTTTTGTAATTTTGTAAGCAGGGCCATAATAAATGGGTCTTAATAAATGGAATCAGCATTCAAGAAAGGCATTTTGCATTTTCTCGGGTTATCTTTGTCTAATATAAATTTTTTTAAGCATCACAAATATGCAAAAAATTAAGAAATCAGGAAGGGGTAATTTTGTGTATGGCATTTTTATGATAAAACAAGGAAACCTCTAAACTTATGCTTTACACAAAGTGCTGCCAAGAGATGGCAGGAAATATCCAACAGCTGACAAAAATCAAAAGCAACAGGAACAAACCTAACTCAACAAGAAACAAGGGAAGACACAGAAACAGGAGGGACAAGGCAAAGAGTGATGGACAACACACAGAGCATACAGACAGTGACAGATAGATAAACTAATGAGACAGATATTGCTCCCAGGAGATGATGAAAAGCAAAACAGAGCTAAAGGACGAGTGAATACTATACTGATATTGTGACATCACTCATTTCTTGGAGGCTACCCTTACTCCGTGTTTGTGTGCTATCAAATCTATGACAGTGCTGTGTGTAAGCGGGCAAAAAAGAATTAAAGATGCTTCATCAGCTTAAGTTTAAACTCATCTCTGCTACACTTGATGTGACCCAACTCTGAGCATGAACACCACAGCCATGCGCACCAGTCCAACACAGAGCTTTACTGTTAACTCACCACAGTACAAACTCACCACAGTACAGCAAACTAACCTGTTTATCCTGCACTAAACTGCAACTTAACTTCACATCATATACAGATCCAATACCTGATTTAAAAATTGGGACATTACATGTATGCTTTAAATTTCCAGTTTATCAAATGTCACTGAGCATTCCTTCCCTTTACCTGTGAACTTCTCTCTCATTCTGGGAAACAGCAGCTGGACCTTCAGCTAGCAGCAGAGGTGGGAAGTAACGAAGTACAAATACTTCGTTACTGTACTTAAGTAGATTTTTCAGGTATCTGTACTTTACTTAAGTATTTATTTTTCTGACTACTTTTTACTTTTACTCCCTACATTTTTACACAAGTATCTGTACTTTCTACTTCTTACATTTTCAAACAGACTCGTTACTTTTTAACACGTCAGAGAGAAGTTTGCATTTCCGGTCAGTGCGCCGTCAAACATCAAACGACCTGAGCCTAAACGGAGGAATAATAACATATAAGAGACAATCGTACTGCGTATCCTCCATCACCGGGGTTTATCTCGTACAAAGGGATTAAATACGCAAACCCATATAATTAATGTCTCATTTATAGCGCTATAATCGGGGCCGGACCGAGTCCGTAAGTTGCGCTGCGGCACATAAACAGCTTAGCTAGCGCTACTGAAGAGGAGCGAGCATGAAGGGAGTAACGTGTGGCAGGTAAATGCAACATTTTTAAATGCTCAACAAATATCAGCAAACACACAAAGTGTGTGCAGTTTGTCACACAGTGTGTCTGCTAGCTAAAAGAAGAGCTGCTGTATTTCAGGGAGAGCAAAGAGAGAAGTTCACTCAGAGATGGAGAAAGAGGACAGGAGAGGAAGAAGAGAGGTTAGAATTAAAGGTAAGGACTGGAAAATAAACTGAAGTATGCTGACTTTGTGTTATTCAAAGATTGTATGAAAATGCTGCAGTTTAGTGTTTAATAAATAGGTTAGTTTGTTGTACTGTATTTACAGTAAAGCTCTGTGTTGGTGCACAGAGACTGTGTTCATGGTCAGAGTTACAGGTTACATCAGTGCAGCAGAGATGAGTTTGAATCAAAGCTGCTGATGCTGAGATTCATTCACTGAATCCAACATTTCTACAGCCTGTATGCTGTCAGTGTAGGGCAGGGGTTTTCAAAGTATGAAAGGGTGAGCCCCCCTCCAAGGAGCACAATGCCTGCTGCGCCCCCCCCCCCCCCCCCCCCCCCCCCAATAATCAACCCACACACAAACAAATGCCACTACAAAACACCTTCTAATTGCTTTTATTTTAGAACCATCTCATCTTTTAAAATGACACTTTATCTGAATGAAATTTAACGCATGAACATTTTAAAACATTTCCTCCCATTTTAATTATTTTATCAGGGCCTTTGTATGGCAAATACGCCCTTTTTTCATTTTTCTACTTATGCCAGAGCTTGTCTCCCCTGCCTTTTTCTTTAATAAAAATGTGTCCATTCTTTCTCTCACATCAGTAGACAGCAAGCAGATAGCTTCTTTTCCCGGTTTATTTTTTCCCTCGCACCGCGCCTCCCCTAAAGTGCTCTGGCGCCCCCTAGGGGAGGCGCGCCTCACACTTTGAAAACCGCCGGTGTAGGGGATTGGAGATCAGCTCAGATAGCTGTGAAATACTGGGTTACATCTTTGTGAGTTCACTTCATCCACACAGAGCAGTAAACCTCAGAGCAGCAGCAGCAGGTCAGCTGATCACAGCCTGCACACCAACATCATTTACTGCAGCTCACAATAGAAAGCTGATTCTTCTCCCCGTTCAGAGCCACTACAGCTGATCTTAGGGTTCCTCCACCTTCTGAATCCCACTGTAACCCCTGAGTATCCTCATGTTGGTGTTTACGTGGAGGCACAGTCACCCTCTACTATGGAGGACACAGAGAACAGAGCTGTGTTTAAATTCCCTTTCACAGTTTGTGTCCTACATAACAGATTCAAGCTGAGTGCATTCATTAGAATTTAAATTTAGATTGGAATAACATTTGTATTCTCATGTACTATTTTATATTATTACAATAATATATAATGAGGTTCGGTTTGTTTTACACAAAAATAGCAGGTAGAAACATCCTCCAAAGAGCTACTTTTACTTTCTTACTTTGAGTACATTTCAGAGCCTGTACTTTTTTACTTTTAGTTAAGTAGAGAAGTTGAACCAGTACTTCGACTTTTACTAAAGTATTTTTTAACATAAGTACTTGTACTTCTACTTAAGTACAGAATGTCAGTACTTTTGCCACCTCTGGCTAGCAGACACACTTCACACAAACAGTTTGTGTGTTTGCTGATATTTGTTGAGCTGATAGAAACGTTCAGAGGTGGCAAAAGGTGGCTATTTTTGTGTAAAACTAACCAAACCTCATTATATATTATTGTAATAATATAAAATAATATTACATGAGAATACAAATGTTATTCCAATCTAAATTTTAATCCTAATGAGTGCACTCAGCTTGAATCTGTTCTGTAGGACACAAACTGTTAAAGGGAATTCAAACACAGCTCTGTTCTCTGTGTCCTCCATAGTAGAGGGTGACTGTGCCTCCACCTAAACACAAACATGAGGATACTCAGGGGTTACAGTGGGATTCAGAAGCTGGAGGAACCCTAAGATCAGCTGTAGTGGCTCTGCATGGAGAGAAGAATCACAGCTTTCTATTGTAGCTGCAGTAAATGATGTTGGTGTGCAGGCTGTGATCAGCTGACCTGCTGCTGCTGCTCTGAGGTTTACTGCTCTGTGAGGATGAACTGAACTCACAAAGATGTAACCCAGTATTTCACAGCTATCTGAGCTGATCTCCATCCCCTACACTGACAGCATACAGGCTGTAGAAATGTTGGATTCAGTGAATGAATCTCAGCATCAGCAGCTTTGATTCAGACTCATCTCTGCTGCACTGATGTAACCTGTAACTCTGACCATGAACACAAACACTGTGCTCCAGTCCAACACAGAGCTTTACTGTAAATACAGTACAACAAGCTAACCTAAACTGCAGTATTTTCATAGAATCTTTGAATTACACAAAGTCAGCATACTTCAGTTTATTTTCCAGTCCTTACCTTTAAATCTAACCTCTCTTCTTCCTCTCCTGTCCTCTTTCTCCATCTCTGAGTGAACTTCTCTCTCTTTGCTCTCCCTGAAATACAGCAGCTCTTCTTTTAGCTAGTAGACACACTGTGTGACAAACTGCACACACTTTGTGTGTTTGCTGATATTTGTTGAGCATTTAAAAATGTTGCATTTATCTGCCACACGTTACTCCCTTCGTGCTCGCTCCTCTTCAGTAGCGCTAGCTAAGCTGTTTATGTCCCGCAGCGCAACTTACGGACTCGGTCCGGCCCGCTGTAACCCCTGATTATAGCGCTATAAAGGATACATTAATTATATGGGTTTGCGTATTTAATCCCTTTGTACGAGATACGCCCCGATGATGGAGGATACGCAGTACGATTGTCTCTTATGTGTTATTATTCCTCCGTTTAGGCTCAGATCGTTTGATGTTTGACTGCGAACTGACCGGAAATGCAAACTTCTCTCTGACGTGTTAAAAAGTAACGAGTCTGTTTTGAAAATGTAAGAAGTAGAAAGTACAGATACTTGTGTAAAAATGTAGGGAGTAAAAGTAAAAAGTAGTCAGAAAAATAAATACTCAAGTAAAGTACAGATACCTGAAAAATCTACTTAAGTACAGTAACGAAGTATTTGTACTTCGTTACTTCCCACCTCTGGAAACGTTGCATTTGAAATTACCTGCCACAACATGTTGCACCATTCATGCTCGCTCCTCTTCAGTAGCGCTAGCTAGATGCTGAAGTACCACGACCACAACTTATGGACATCTGCATTTCCGGCCCACTGTAACCCCTGAGTACAGCGATACATACATGATATGGGTTTGCCTCTTTCATCTCTTTGTATGCAATAAGTCCCGGTGATGGATACACCAATAAGACTGGTTTTTGTGCATTACTGTTCCCTCCATTTAGTCTCAGATCGGTTTGATTTTTGAAGGCGCAGTGATGAGAAATAAAAACTTCCCTGAACTGAAAAAGTAAGAACTAGAAAGTTCATTGTAAAAATGTAGGCAGTAAAAGTAAAAAGTAGTCAGAAAAATAAATACTCAGGTAAAGTACAGTACAGTACCTGAAAATTCTTTCTTTTTTTTTTTTAAAGCCTGTCATGTCTGGCAGATCTTGCAAGCAGAACTGTGATCTGAATGCATTGTTGTGCCAAACATATTTGCTATTTCAAGATGAGCTCTACAGGTTCTCTATTGGCTCCTCTTGTTACTGTGTGACCCTTTATTTTATTTGAATTATTTTTAACATGCTATGTGACAAATTGTGCCAGAAATGACAGGCTTAGGAAAAAGAAAAGAGAAAGGGAAAGAGGAAGAAGAAAAAACATACCTGAAAATTCTACTTAACTACAGTAAGAAAGTATTTGCACTTCGTTACTTTCCCTCAGTGATTCGCTGGTGGATTTGAGCACACTGAATCAAATCCACTGTGAGGGCAAAAAAGATTCCATCTCACTACGTTAAAACTTTTAAGTGTTCAAGTAGAACTCGACAGAAAGAATACTTTTATATTATGATCAGTTTGTCTGTGTGTGAACTAATACTGTGGTAGTACTGCTGTGTTTAAAAAGTCCATTGCTACATATGTTCTTGTGTTTTTCTTGTGGCCCACTGGGATATACATTATTTTCTTCTTATTCTCAATTTGAACCAACGAATTAATTGTTTCTTTATCTGGCTGCATTCAAATGCAATGTCTATTTCTGTCCATGCAGGAAAGTGGGACAAAGCAAAGTTGGTGCCTTTTTGAAGTTAGTGAACGAGTCCATATGGAACTGTTCCCATCCAGTCAAAGCAGTCACCATGCAGTGCCACTGAGCAGAAGGAGACTGGACAATGCAGCAACAAGAAAAAAAGAAAGAAGAAGAAGTGTGGGAGTAGGCTGTGATGGAGTCCTGTGATCTCTAAGCAGTTTCTATGGCATCATTCATGCACCATTTATCTACTGAATACAGAGGAACTAGCGATATGTGAGTGAGTGAGTGAGTGAGTGAGTGAGCATATTTTTTTATGGAGAACGAAGAGGAGGATTTATGTCATATCAGTCAGCCTCTATATTTTCTGCAGGCGGAATAATGGTCAGGTACCTACTCATACTCTGAAAGGAAAACTGCGGAGGCAGATACGTCTGTGACGAGTTTCCTGAGCCCTGGGCCAGTGCAGTTATACAAGACAGCCCTCTTCCTTCCCATCGTTTACGGATGCCCCAGATCCTTTAGGGATCTGAAAAAGAAAGGTGGACAACATGCAAACACACACAGTGTAATTGTTGTGCGCACATAAATACCCATGTGATGCTGGACTTTTAAAGATTCATACATTTAGCATTCCTTTTTTTCTGTAACCTCATCTCCAGTGTTGCTCTTGTCTGAGGGCGAAACACTTATGAAGTTTAATGTATAATCCCTACAAGTGAAATGACCACTATTTAAAAATGGTTGCTCTTTTAATTTGTTAAGAATTATGAAAGGTGCAAATAAAACACAAGTCTTTGTTTGGCAGTGTAGACGGCATACCTTAGCTGACATTTAAAATTTTTAAGTAAGATTCACAGAATACTGGCACTCTAATATGCAGCAATCTTGGATTGCAGCATATGAACAGACCACAATCAAAACAATAGTAAAGAAAATACCAAATGAGACATATAATAGAATTTCACCAAAGAGTTAAAAAAATCCTGAAAGGTGGGTGGAGATGAAGTTTTATGACTTCCAACAGCTGTTACAGAGCTGCTAAAATGAATGTTTAAAGTGGGAAAGTATGGTGATGGCTCTGACATGATGGATGACCATGCTTGTTGTAAAATAATTACATCTGCCCATAGTAGATCCCATATCCCACTCGCCTACCAGTAGGTGAGTGGTGTATGGGATTTTGTTTGTGGGGCTTACAGCACTATCAAAATCTGGCCAAGAAGAGATGTTCTCTTTATGGAATCAGTTCCTCTAACCCAGAAATACAGAGTTTTCAAAGAAAAGTGAATTTGTTGCACTATATTCATATACATTTACTGTGATGGATAGATGATTAAGTTGTAATAAGGCAAGTATTGGTGGGTCAAAGAAGAAAAAAGTGACTTGTCCATCATACACACATATAAAACAGCTGTTTGGACAATGTAATTACACTTACAAGTTAAAAAAGTTGAATCTTCCATTAAGAAAGAAAATATTTAAGGTTTCTGATGTTAAAAAAAAAAAAAAATACCTATGCCTCCAGTACCATGGTCTTTGATTCAGACACCTGATATCGACATGAAAGTGGTAAATTAAAAGCAGTGATTAAAAAAAATAGATGTCTGAAATTAACTTATTACACAGGATGGGCTGCTCAGTTTAGTATGTGTTGGTCTAATCCTGACTTTGATCCGAACTCCTTAAATAATCATTGACCGTAAAAACAAATAATAAAAAAAAATAAATCTTGGACCATTTTTATCCATCAAACTGTTAAACCAGCCTAAAATAGAAGACATTCGCAAAAAATGGTGAGAGGGAGACGAGGGGCGTAGTGTTAAATATTACGCACTGAACAAACAATTCAACCACTGAGTGTGCATTTGGCTGCGTGATTTCAGCTGAGTTGAGATTTTTTTTTTCAGACAGCTATTACATGAATTAGTAGGATGTGTCTCATCACCACTGATGGCTCATGCTAACCCAAAATTGGACATGAGTACAAGAACTGAATCATTCTCTACTGGGTTCGTACACCCACACAGGTGTTTTCATGTATTCTGCCGGATTACATACTGGTGTTAAATGTGGGCAGACGTACAGTGTGGCATAACTACAGTCCAGGTACTAATAAGATGCTGAAAAGGTGTAATTTGTCCTGCCATAATGGGTGTAACAAACTAACAGATGAGTCAGAGAGATGCCAATCAAGCAAAGTCTGCATATCCAGACCTGAGAAGAAGTTTAGTCCAACAAACTTGAACATCCTGATCAGTGTGTAATGTGCAATGATTACATTATTACCTCATGTAGATTTCAAGGGCTTCTGGAAACAAGTGCAACAAAACAATGAATTTAAAAATTGGAGACGCTATTGTGAAACCAACAAATTTCATTTCGTCACTGCCCACCTACCTAAACCGGATATGCATGTTATGGCAGATAAAGTTCCTAATTAAAGTTCCTAATAGCAATAGAAAGAGATAAGTGTTTTGTAACTTGAAACAATTATTAATGAGGGGGTTATGAAAGGGGCAGCAGGTAAACTAGAAGCTTCATGTTGTCTCGGGCATTTTGATGTCGGTCTTTGTGCTGCGACAGGTGTCCGGACAATTTTTTTTTTTTTTATGGCAGCATTAAAACAAAGTAATAAAATCAGACACTAGGCTGTTTCAGTTTGCTTTGTTATTCATATTTCAATTTGCACGGACATATAATAATGACTTTGAATTCACACCATTTCAAGATCCTCTCTCATATGAGGCTGAAGCATGAGCAGTTTAAACCCCTTTCTCTTCCCAATTCTCTCTTTCTCTAGCCCCCGCCTTTTTTTTTTAATTTCCTTTCTTAACCCTGTCCACCTTTTTCCTTTTCCAACAAGTGATGACTCCCTTTTGCACATCGGCGTTGGCGCTTTGAGTTGAGTTATGGATGTCTGCTGGAATTTCTTTCCCCCCTCATCCCTTCATCTATTTTGATGTTCAGTCGTTTCGATGTTGATGCCAGCGTGCAGGTGCAGCCGCGGCATGTGCTCGAGACAGCAGGGACGGCGTGTGGTGCACTAGGACCAGGGAGAGATTCCTCTCGTCGTGTGCATTGCAACTACAGAGGAGCTGTGGAGGATCCCCCCCCCCCCCCCCCCCCCCCTCACCCCGCCCCCCATCGGATCTGGCCATTATATCCATACATTTCTTTTCCACATCTCCACCGCGCCGCGGCTGAGTGGGGATCGTACCAATCAGCGAGTCTAGGATGGTCAAGCACCCAAGAGAGGATTAGCAGGCTAACTGAGTACTGTTTGCGTAAAAGTCAGCTGTCAGATATATATATTTTTTTTTCGGAGGGGGTAGCCGTGTGGCAGCTTAGCCCCAACTCGTTTTGATGTTATGTTTTATTGGCTGTAGTAAAATCGATATTTTTTTTTCCTTTTCTACCCATAATCCGTATTATTTCAAGCGCGCAAAGTCACATCTGCGTAGGAGAGCACTTGGCGCACTTCTTCCCCAAAGGACAGAGACAAAATCTCCATTCTTCTGTTTGGATTTAAACCGGACGATCGGCTGAATGGGTGACCTCGCTAAAACACAGACTATCACTAGCTTGCACCCACTATATGGAAACCTGTTTTCTCCATTTACCTGGAGTTGTGATGTCCAAAGCCTTCCTCACTGACTGACAAACGGCGTCGTACCATTTTGGAATCGAGTTGAAGGTAGGCCAGTTCTCTTTCTTTAGCTTGCCGATATGACACGGCTTTTCTGATCATCTGATAAAGTTCGCAGACCGCATTTTAACTGGCTCTTCGGATATTACAGCCATAGATTAATCACCCGTAGTCTCTGTGACTGTCGGACAGTTGCAGTAGTTATTCTAGGAAAAAAAAAACACACACACACGGTGGAGAAGGGGTAATAGTGATCAGTTTTAAACAGTCTCTGAGTCAGTCAAACGCTTTTAAGGGGAGAAGTTCAGCACCTGCTGATGAAACGATGAAATTAGTTCGAATATAGATTATATAGGATCCAAACATTCAGGAAACCAAAGGATAAATAATGAAACTAAAGATGTGCGTCGCAGTGTGAGAGAAACCCTCAGTGCCTGTCTTTTTTGGACCGAGTGCCTCTATTTTGTGCATTTGGCTCACGATATGTTTGCTCATGAGCTCAATCATGGAGATTCCGGAGAAACCCTCTGCAGTGCAGTCTCATTCACCGGGCCGCCGGGCTCACTGAGGCTCACAAAGGAGAGGATTTAGATAAAGGTGTAAACGAAGCAGCAGCTTTTCCTGAAGGCAGTCTACCAGTAAGCCTTATTATATGCACAATCCTGTCTTTATACGGGGGATATAGGCTGCTGGTTGTACTGAGGAAATGATTTAACACTAAAAGAGAGCCACAAAAACAACCCACACAAAACTTATTATGCTCTCTCTCTCTCTCTCTCTCTCTCTCTCTCTCTCTCTCTCTCTCTCTCTCTCTCGTGTGTGTGTGTGTCACGTGCACACCCACACACTCTCAGTGATAGTTTGAAATGACTGTGTGTATGAGAGAGTGCGTCACTGTACTTAGGCTGCGAAGCCTAAATTGGAGACATATTTGATGCCAAAGCTCGCGCACATGCTGTCATTATTTTACTGCCCCAACAAAGCTTATCCGTGTCATTACGCAAATGTAACCGTATTGAAATGACAGCTTAATCGGCTTGGGTTTCTTGCCATTTTGACCTACTGTACGAGTTACCCATAAGGGACGAACAGCGCGGCCCATTGGGTGGAAACGTACAAATACCGACGCATGACGCAGGAACATGAGTGATAGATGATGATCCTATTTCTGGAAGTGCGCCTAGATTATAAATGCCTGACCACTTTAAACGCTAGTCGAAACATCAGGAATCCCCAGTCACATTTACTGTTTTTCATGTTGCGTTTGTTTAACCCTGCTACAGGCCGATTTGAGGACAGATTGTGGGTGGTCTATCGGTCAGTGGCTCTTGGACTCATCTTAACCGTGTTCTTCAAGTGAACGCGCGCACGTTTATGTTAAGCCCCCGCCCCTCCTCTCTGTCTTTCCTTCGCTGTCGGTTCGTGGCTAGTTTGCAGTTTGAGCTGACAGAAAGCCTGGCTCATATATCCTTAATCAGAGAACACTTTTTCTTTTCTTTTTTTTTTTTTATAAAGTTTGTCAGATAACCTTTATCTATTGATGCTGGCAGGGATGATATCATCCGTGGGACTAAGGTGAGCCTCATCTCCAATTCACGCTGTTAACAAAGAAAGTCGTGAAACTGAACTGTCTCTGTGTCACACTGGATTTTCAGTGTAGTTTTTATGAGCAGGGGCCTCGCTAATAAATTCGTAAAGTCACTTCTGTCTGATGTTCCACTGTGCAGCAGATAAAAATGGCAGGCCGTCGCTCTTGCCAGCAGCACCTCGTCATAGGAGAGATGACAGGAACTGTCCGTGGTGCTGAAACAGACAGCTCCTTTGTTCAACTCTGGGCTGATTTAGGGAGTTGAAATCTTCAGTGGCTGCTGTAGGCTAACTCTCTTCGGTTTGTGTTACATTTTGTGTTTTAAATACTTGGGCAGTTTGCGAGCCATGTGCATGTACATTGGATTAATTCATTTTGCATACATTTTTAGAAGAGCCTTTGTTAAGAGCCATTTAAATCTATCTATCTATCTATCTATCTATCTATCTATCTATCTATCTATCTATCTATCTATCTATCTATCTATCTATCTATCTATCTATCTATCTATCTATCTATCTATCTATCTATCTATCTATCTATCTGTCTGTCTATCTATCTATCTATCTTAGTGTGGGACAGGATTACAGCATTTGTTGTAAATGCCATCATCATGTGTGCCGTGGTGTTAAAATCCATTAGCTAATCATGATAAAGTGGGCCTTGTCTTAGTCACGGGTAAGACTGTTTTTTTAATGAAAATTACAGCTATTGAGACCATAAATAAGCCCAACACTAGAAACAGGCACAAAGAGCAGGTATAGTATGTCTCACTCTGATGCTTAACTGTAAAATGTCTATCTCAAAGAAACAATCTCTCCTCAGTCTTTCATATTTTTAACTGATACACACAGCAGAATAATTTTTTTCTTTCCTGTCTGTAAGGTGTGCAAAATATGCAGACATATTCAAATAAAACTTTGAAAGCAGTTTTATTGGTATTTTGAAAAATGCAGTACTTTCTTTATAACGCAGATGATTGTGTTCTTGGAAAAAATAGCATTTATCCTGCCTTATTTTCTTTCTGGATCCCACAGGGCTAAACACACAATGTCTGTTACAATACACTCGGTGCAGAACGTGTCTGTTATAAACACAGTTGTGGATCCCATACACAGCCCAAGTGGAAATCCGACTAACTCTGGTGTGGGTGTGGGGTGCTTTGGCATCTATTGTGCACCTAATGATTGACCGTATTGTTTATCTGTGATTACTAATAACATTCATATCAGAATATCAAAATGTCATTATGTGATAACAATGCTTGATAATCCCTACCGAGTTCAATAAAGACATGCTGTTCAGTGCCCAGTCAGACCACAGCGAGCCAATTTGTTTGTGTGTTAATGGTCATCTGGTACGAAGGAATAGCTAGTACAGTCTTGCTGAAGTGGTCTTTCATTGGTGATGAATGACGTGTGTGTTTTCCCCTAACGCTGATTGAATTAGGCCACCCTGCAGTCCCATTGCTTTCCCTAGGAGCAAAGGCAATCCTGCAGTGAAGTTTATCAATAAGCGAGTGGATGGAGTGTAAGTGGTAGTGTTGCCGGGGGCAGACAGCCGGTGATGAGGAGGGGGGACACACTTAGGGAGAGTCCCCACTGATCACACGGCAGATTGGGAGCCCTTGGTGCTAGCGTCTGTCGGTCCCTGCCGTAGGGGGAGAGAGAGCAGTGGAGCCACACAGAGCTGACCTAGAACCACACACTGGGCCAACTTCAGGTCAGCATCCTCAGTGAAGGCAGCTTAGTTTGGATGTTTTTTTTTTTTTTTTGTGGGTGTGTGTGTTTTAGTAGTGTTGTTTTAGTCAAAATTTTCTGTTTGTTTGTTTGTCACAAACACTTGCTATTCAGTCAATTTACCACAACTGTGATCAGGTGATGAACATGGTTGATTCAGAACAAAGCATCTAGCAAGCGCAGCGTTTTGATGGCTTTGTTTTGAAGGCTGGCTGCTTTGATGTGGACCCCCATGAGGCCACTGGCAGCTGAGCTCCCACTGTGGCAGATTGATATTTGTAATTTAAGGGAAGCTGTCACACAGCATCCTCCAGATGGAGAGAGCCGCAGAGGCACGCAGTCGATTAAACACGGTTTGTTTAGGAATAATCATTTTGATGTGGGAGCTGAGGATTCATTTGAGGCATATTGGCTCTAAGGTTCAAAATGTTCAATTACACTCTTACACACACAATCACAGCATAATAACACATAGATATAGTGCACAGAGCGGATTCGGGGAACTGAAGCTTTTAGCCTGTCCGTTATCTGATGAAGTCGCTCAGATCGCCACATCACAGCAGAAAGGACAGGTCAGTGATTTGTATCCCCGGTGCAAAAAAGCTTGAGTAAAGGTTGTGAGCCAATTCATTAATTCACTCACTGGAGTGTGCACACCTAGATGTGTGCACACATGCATTTTTGCATTGTTTTCGTCACTGAACTGTTGGGACTGATATTTGGGGGAAGGGTCATCTTTTAAAGGGCCATCTCCTTCTTGTCACATTGATTGACAATAAAGGAACAATAAACAGCTCAGAGAGTATACTGCTTGATTAACTAGCCTTCAAAAGAACCAAATATGCACAATAAATCACGTTTCCATCTCGCAAATTAGGACGATGGCATTTAGATGCTGGTTTGAAGACCTTCCAGCTTGAACTCATGGCATTCCTGCTTATAGGTCTAAATGGTAATGTCAAATCCCATGAGTAGCTTAGCACTAATTTATATATTTATATGACATTATTATAAATGATCTACCATTAATATGTATGCAGTGTTTGAAATAGTAAGGGGGAAATGAGGCTTGGGTTTAAGGAGGTAATAAAAAAATAATGTGAGATAATATCACTGGTATAGACAGTATTCATGACACATTAGAATATACATTTGGCTTCTTTGCTTCTGATATATTTCTTTGCAAAATGCATCACTCTCGGATCAAATATCAGTGAGGTGATAATAACCAAGGAAGTACTAATTCATTTCACATTCATATCAATGTGTTATGGGCATGGTGAAGGATGAAGCCAGGCCAAGTTCATTCACTCAGACAATGCAACATGATATTTAAGTACTCACTGTGTTTTTAAGAATGCCAAATAATTTATTTCTCTATCAGCCAGTCATTTATAGCCAGTATTTTTCAGGCTTTTCTTTTAATTATTCAGTTTCTTTGCTGCATTGTAGCAAATCCACGTGGCCAGATGATTGGGAGTTGCAGGTGTACACTAGTGAAATGGTGAGATACAGTATTGTAGATTAGTTTTAGAAAAAATATTATTCAGAAAAAACAGAGTTTTTTGTATTTTTCTACAAATATTTACTGGTACTTACACTAGAACAAGAGGGTAACAATTCAGGTATTTTGCAGGAAAAAAGAAATAAATATACTGTAAATAATCTGATGGTGTAAATTTTTATAGTAAGTGGAAAATGAAAAGAAGTCCTTATGAAATTTTAATACAGCTCAATAGCCAAAAGTCCATCATGCACATCAAAATAATACGTAATTAAGAAATATGATTAGGAGGATAAGCCACACTATGATATCGCCCACACCTTTAAGTACTGCATATTTACAGCATAAGTTGGGAAATATTGTTTGTTTTAATGTTGAAAACATGGAAGTTACTCACTTGAATTGTTATCCTCTTAATCTACTAACAGTAATTATTTGTAGGTAAACATAATTACATTGTGATTTCAGAAAGAAATTCCATGAAATTCTAAGGGAATTACACCCTTAATTGTGGACATATCCTCCTGAGAGCCGAGGACAAAAAAGGCACCTTTCAATTGAACTTTTTTTGTGTCCGCTACAGACGACATAAGGTCTCAGGGGAATATTATGAAGTGCTACTGTGCTTTTTGTTAAAAACATTCTTTATTTTATATGAAAAAACTAAATTTAACAATCAAATCAGAGAACAAAAAGACAGCAATGCAGCACACCACAGGACACTTGACAGTGGATGCTTGAACACCTCTACTGATATCACCTCCCTGATAACCTCTTTAACATTATCGCTCTCACAGCACATAGCACAGATCCCACTTCACTGATTCCCTCTGCCTTCCTTCATGCTCTGACTGTGGTCTGGTTCATATCAAGAGCATGCTTTTTGAAAACTTCACTTCTCACTTTCTCTGCACTTTGAAAGCTGTCAGTGTAAACAAAGTTAGACCTGTCAGGGTTGCTTTCAACAGCTTGGCTCTTTAATTCAGTCAATTGAAAGCATAACTGGCCATCTCTTACAGTATTTAGATTAAACTGGTGTCAATTTAAAATTACTTTGCTCATCAGATGAAATGCCTTTATAGTTAAACATTTACAGAGAAGTTTAATAGAAAATGGCCCATGCTTCTGAATTGACCAGAAACGGAGAGGAGAGCAGAGAGGAGTCACTGAGGGGTGGATATGTGGGAATTTGGATATGTAAAAGTTAAGGAGAGGTACTCAGACTTGTTTTCAATTGCTATAGAGCCAGACTCCCTAAGCTCTAAGGCTGGAATGCAAATTTGAAAGCTGATTAAATATCTGCACAAATCAGCTACAAGATTAAAACCACCAGCAGGTGAGATGATCAGTGATCATCTTATTACAATGCAGTGCTCTGGTGTTGTCCTCAGAACATGAGGAACACAACAAAGAGGCCAAGGAGTTAATTCAGCCTATAAAGTGCAGATCAGTATCCCATAGAGCATCCATAGGACATGCAGTATATTCCCAAAAGTGTTCACTCATCCATCCAAATCATTGAATTCAGGTGTTCCAATCACTTCCATGGCCACAGGTGTATAAAACCAAGCACCTAGGCATGCAGGCTGCTTCTACAAAGATTTGTGAAAGAATGGGTCACTCTCAAGTGCTCAGTGAATTCCAGTGTGGTACCATGATAGGATGCCACCTGTACAACAAGTCTAGTTGTGAAATTTCCTCACAGCTAAATATTCCACAGCCAACTCATAGTGGTATTCTAACAAAGTGGAAGTGAATTGGAAGGACAACAACTCAGCCATGAAGTAGTAGGCCAAGGAAAATGACAGACCGGGGGTCAGTGGATACTGAGGAGCATAGGGCACAGAGGTCTCCAACTTTCTGCAGAGTCAGTCGCCACAGACCTCCAGACTTTATGTGGTCTTCAGATTAGCTCAAGAACATTGCAGAGAGAACTTCATGGAATGGATTTCCATAACTGAGCAGCTGCATCCGAGCCTTAGATCACCAAGCACAATGCAAAGCGTTGGATGCAGTGGTGTAAAGCATGCTGCCTCTGGACTCTAGAGCAGTGGAGACGTGTTCTCCAAAACCTTGTTGGAAAGCTTTTCTAGAAAAGCTGTTATAGCTGCCAAGGGTGGGCCGACATCAAAGTAAACCCTATGGATTAAGAAGTCATGTCACTCAAGTTCATACTGTATGTGTGTGAAGGCAGACAAGCAAATACTTTTGGCAATACCTGTACCTGAAAAAGCCTGACCCACTCAGGCCCCTCCCTGTAACCCACATGATCCAAAGGGTTGTTCCAGTGCTGCCAATTTTCCAGTGCCCGACACCACATGACACCCAGAAAGGGCCAGTGTTCATGCCCTGATGGGGCAGTGCTGTTTTTGTGGCTTGAGAGAGACCTACGCAAGCACAGGCAGATGGTTTTAATTGTGGCTGAGTGGTGGATCTTTCTGGAGGGTGTACACTGAAGATAAATTCTTTAAGACTGTCTTCATAAGAAGAATTACAGTTTTGTTTGGTTTGTTTTTTTTTAAAACTCTTAACCCCAAAACGTATTATGACTACATCAGTGCACATGTTCTTCACCAGATGGATGTTAAAAGAGTTTTATTATTTCATGTAAAAAAAAAAAAAAAAAAAAGTATTTTTTGTGTTTTGACTTTTTTTCTTTTTTCACGGGTTTGATGTGGGCTGGACCATAATGGAACCAATAAGTATTTCTAACATTTTAATTAAAATGCAATAATAGGAGTGAGATTGTGTTCCAGGCCGCTGTCAATCAAATCTGATCAAGTGAAAGCCGATTATCAGAATTTTTAAATTATTGTCTAAAGACATTAGGTTTATCTTCAGTTGTTGCTTTTATAAGCATATATTTGATAGGAATATTAATATTTAAAGAACAACTTTTAAGGGCTTTTAAACAACCTTTAAACATATTTTTTTTCAAAAAGGAAGCTTAAGGGTATGCAAATGTTAGAAGGATCCAGACTGTTTTTAAAAGTGGTGCAAAACCTCTTGGGGAAGATTTTAGGGTGAAATCATGTACTTTTATTGTCTTAACACTCTCTCTAAGCAAACATAGGGTTTTATTTTAAACCATGACCACAATCTTGCCTCAGACTGAACCAGCTGTTTAAGTTTTCCTAAACCTAAAGACACTTAATCTCAGAGAGCCAGAAATGCTTTTGCAGATAAGGCTTGATAGACCAGATAAGACAATATTCATATGGGCCTTTTTCATCATTATATTTAGAGGACGTGTTGCCCTCTCAGCCTCCGTCAATAGGAAAAAAAAAATCAGTCTGGACAATGTTAATTATTTCCCTCATGATTATGTCTGTCATAAGAACATGTTTGAATAGATCTTTTTTCTGACCTTAAACTTATTAGGTTTCTCTTTTAGTGCACACTGCCTTTGGCCTTGCCATAAAATACGGAGGGTAGACCGTACCAGCTGTAATGGACTCATTCGCTCAGCTGTCACTTTGCATTGGTCCTGGGCAAATCTTAGCACTGTCCCATGGGTGAACATGTAAGAGATGCAATATGAACACTTCCAACTCATGTGCACATACAGTAAAAAATAAATGAAAAGAGTGCAGGGATATAAAACAGAGAAATGCTCTTTTCTGACACACAGACACGTCGCACACAAGATTAGGCCTCTGCAAATTGACTTGTCTTGATGTCTGATGAAATTGTATTTAAAGGTGTAATTTAATCATTTTGCTTTTGTAGAATTTGTGCAGAAAGTCAATCACAGTTGTAGCGTTCCTTGGAGATGCAGATGCTGGAAATCTCAGAACTGACAGGTACTTGTAAGAGAATGGTTAGAATTTTCAAGATCAGATTCGCTCACAACAGTGCAATTGTAAGCTGTGATCTCTCAGTGGACTGGCCCACAAAAAACAGATGGGGGGGGGGGCAGGAGTGACTTTATGTCAATTTTCTGCTGCTTGGCTTGTCATCTTGCCTCTCAAATCCACTCTGATGGCCCTAGCTCTGAGCTATAAAGATGGGAAGACAAAAACAGACAAGGTCATGCAAGAATTGGCAAGGGAGAGCGAGAGAAAGACGTTGAGAGAGGAAAAGAGAACTCGAGGTGTTCCCACTGTTTCCTAAAGCTGAAACACCCTGACCTGTTATTTTGCCAGCTGCAGTGGTCTGTGTTGCGGTGCAATGAGACCACAGGGAGTGGGGACTGCCATAAATATTGCACTGTTTTGAGCAGCCGTCTCTGATGCTGGCCATTAGTTGGTCAGTAATGAGTGGGCACCAGGGTCTTTAAAAAATTCTTCCAGTTGAGTTCACACAGACACGCACAGAGGGCAACAACTTAGCACAGCAGACATCCTCCTTGTTAGATGATGAGGAAAAATGGAAACTTTGGAATGCAGAGAACTCATAATAAACAAACGCAAACACAGGAGGCTGTTTTTTTTTTTTAAGTAGTTTAAGCAGTATTCTGATGAAGAAAGGCCGCTAGTGTTTGTTAGAGCTGACATTGCAGTGTGTTTTGTCGAAGGTCAGTGACATCTGTGTGTCTGTTCATCTCGGATATGCTGGTGTGCACGCGCGTGCACGTGCTCACACATGCGTGCGCACACACACACACACACACACACACACACACACACACACACACACACACACACACACACACACACACACACACACAGACACACACAGACCAAGTCAGTCCTGTTCTTGGCTCCAGCAGTGATCTGGCACTTCTCCTAGTCCTGCAGCCCCTGCCATGCCTCCCTCTCTCCCTTTCTTTTTCCTGCAGCCTCTCCTCCTCCCATCCTTCTTTTCTCCATCCATCCACACACCAGTGCAGATCAGGCTGCCCAGGCCTTGCAGGATGTCAGGAAAAAAAGGAAAGAAAGAAAGAAAGAGAGCTGACTGGACTTTCACCCCAGCTCTCCTGGTATGCTTCCTCATTTCTGGCACTGCTTTTAATGCTTTGCTATCATATGACTGTAATATGGCAACATTATGTACCCAAAATACACTATGCTGCACAAAGGATGTTGAACTCACAGACTATGAAGAGCTGTGGCCAGAGCTGCAATCGTCCATTCAGTATTCCTTTGACAAAACCTGGATAACCCCACAACAGTGATACACACATGTACTCACAAACACTCATACAATACACTGTCTTAAATTTCTGTTTCAGTTCACATAAATCCTGTAATAAGATTCCATCTGAGATAAGTGGAGTGCTCCCTGCAGGGCCCTTTCCCCTCTTGGAGACCCACAGCAGTATAGAATGGATACAGCTGTGGTCAGAGAACAATCAATGCTACTGACTGTGTGTGTGTGTGTGTGCGTGTGTATGTGTGTGTGTGTGTGTGTGTGTGTGTGTGTGTGTGTGTGTGTGTGTGTGTGTGTGTGTGTGTGTGTGTGTGTGTAAAACATGGATTTTAAATACCGTTCATGAATCACCAGAGAAAGCAGATACTAGAAATCACATTTTAATGGTAACCTTGAATTTCTGGTAGCCTAAACACATATTTCAGTGGTCAGATTGTTTTGCTTGTTTTGGTTTGTACACATTAGGAAATTATTTTCATGATTTATTAATTGATAATTTTAAAAATATGTGGAAAAGTTCTGACCTAATTTCCCACAGTCCAAAGTGACATCTTCCACTGTTTTTCAACTGAATTATTAACTGTTTAATTTTGATGACAAATGAAGGCACTTTGAAAAGTAATGTAAACATCTTCATGCTTTATTAGATTACATCTGCAGATCACTATATTTGAAAACACTGCATCATTTGTGTAAAATATATGCTAATTAAGCTCTCATTTTCTTGAAGAAAGAAACAGATATAGGATGTGTGTATTCAGACAAAGAAGAAGTCTGCAGGAGTGCATCGAGCTGAATATTGTACAGCATCTGAGATATTGATTTTAGAGTCCCATTGCGTCACATACGTAGTGCACTGTGGCCAGGTTGAGAGAGGTCAGGTGTGCATGTTGGGGTGCTATAGACAAGAAAGTGAAGGCCACTGAGATATGCTTATGGGGTATTGTTCACACAAAACGGCTGGAGTAGTACCGGGTGGAGTGGTGGTGTAAAGACCCACAGATAACGATGTGAGCACATGTCCAATTAAACATATACCATCCATCGATCCATCCATTGTAAGTGTGATACTCCCTTTGTGTGGGTATTTAGAACCTCTGGTTGGCTGCAGGTATTTTACTGCAGCGCCCAGTTTGTGCTCATTGGTTCAGTTGGTGCTGCTGCACATATATCTTTCTCTGTCAAAGCTGACAGTACCTCAGGCTCTTTGTAGGCTGTAAAGTCGAGGAAACAAGACGTTTCTCACAGCAGCTCAAGTCTGTGACATACTGCCAGTAGTTTTGGTCACCCTCACTTTGGTAAGTTCTTTTTTTTTTTTTGTGGTGTGTAATTTAGTTCAATTTAGTTTGAGCAAAGTCAGTTACTGTTATACAGATAACTGATACAATAGAAATTGAAAGAGTTAATTGATTCAAATCAGCTGAATTTTTTTTTAAAAGGTTGCGTTGAGTTTGTGGAAAGAGTCCGTCACCAGGAATCAGTTTCATCGGATGTTTCATATAAATGAGCGTAAACAGTTGGTGGATAAACCAACTGTTCCTATAAATGTTGTACGATTTGTGATGTGAAACAAGGCAGAATTTAATGCCTGTTCACTGATTTGATTGTCTTTTCTACAAAGCATACCTTTTAGTTTTAGCTAGCATTCGCTCTGGTTAATTTTAAGGCATGCTTTCTCTCAGTCATATCCCATATCAGCCAGACAACGTACACACTTTATTAGCTACACCTTGCTAGGATTGGGTTGGACCCCTTTTGCATTCAGAACTGCTTTCATTCTTTGTGGCACAGATTCAACAATGTGCTGGAAACATTCCTCAGATTTTGGTCCATATTGACATGAGAGCATCACACGGTTGCTGAAGATTTGTCAGTTGCACACCCATGATGCGAATCTCATATTCCACCAGTGCCCATTGGCACGTGGTGTGGTCTTCTGCTGCTGTAACCCATCTGCTTCAATGTTGGGTTGCGTTTAGAGATCCTCTTCTGCATATGTTGGTTGTAACAAGTGGTTATTTGAGTTACTGTTGACTTAAGGCAGTCTGATCTCATAAGACCACTGACATTAATAATGTAATTTAACCCAGAGAACTGCTGCTCACTGGATGCTTTCTCTTTTAAGGACCATTTTCTGTAAACAGAGATGGTTGTGTGGGAAAATCCAAGTAAATCAGCAGTTTCTGAAACACTCTGGGACTGGGACCAACATCCACGCCACATTCAAATTCACTTAAACTTCTTCACCCATCCTAATGCTCAGTTTGAACTTCAGCAGTTCGTCTTCACCATGTCTACATGCTTAAATGCACTGAGTAGCTGTTATGTGATTGACTGAGTTTGCATTAATGAGCAGTGTACTTAACAAAGCAGCCAGTGAGTGTATAAATCAAAGCAAGATGCCATTTAGAGAATCAATGTCTATTACTTTAAAACTGGACACTGACAGATTTAAAACAGAGTTTTCTAGACCAGACATGAAACGGCTCCAGTTGACTCCAGTTGTAGTTATCAGCATTTAATGCCAGAAATATTATAAACATGTTGCTTAAGACAAAAATAAATAAATAAAGCTAAGCAAACATTAAGATACTGCTTTTACATACAGGACAATGGGAACATAAATAGCTGAACAACAACTAAACAACAGTGAGATACTGGTTGGCAGCTGTTCAGTACAAACAGGCAAAAGTGCAAAAGGATGCTGGAAGAAATAATGTGCGGGTAGCAAAATATTCCACTGTGCAGTGGACTGAAGTGTATGTTTACGCAGCTGTGGTGACGTTGCATCTGCACGCATAAAAAATGTTCTATGTTAAGATTTCCATAATAAAGAGTGTTTGATATTACTTTTAAATAGCAGGATAAACACATTAGCATGCTGGAAAACAAACAGGGCTAGATTTTTTTTAAGTGTTTTTCACAGTAAGGTGCTTATCTTAATTTAAGATACATTGATCCAACTACAAATTTATTATGCAACGTGCAATTGGATTTTTCATTGGTGGTATCTTTCTTATCTGTTGTAACCCTTCACAACCCCTGCTTCCTTCCTTCCTCCACCTTCCTCTCCATTTCTTTTAGCCTGTCCGAAGTCAAGCACAGAATCGATTTTTAAACAGGCAAGACTCGGGGGACTTAGCAGAGAACCATTATTGGCCTCGTTTAGGCTCCATTGCTACTACGATGGCTTCTGTAGACAATAGGATAGACTGTCATGGATACCAAATTGTAAATGCACACTCCAGGTGAAAACCGCTCAGGCCAGCATTTCCTTTCCTCAAGGAGCTTTGTTTTAAAGAAGAAAAAAAAAACCCAGTCTGTTTTAGAGGACTGCAAAGCCTCTCTACACCTCAGTAATATCGGCACATCAGACACATTTCACAGTCGAAAGAAAGATATGGTGGGAATATAGCAAATGCATAGCCTTTTTTCCATGCTATTTACTGCATGACACCTTTTACTTTTCCAGCACTGCTGTAGTTTTTGTGAAGTTGCGGCATATGGTGATGTGCTTCTATTGCAAGCGGCTGCTGATTCCTCATCAGGCGCTGCGCTCCTGTATAGCAGCTGTATGTCTGTCAGGCAGCTGAAGCGTGCAGATCCAATCAAAGTCCTCATTTTCTGTCTCAGATTGAAAGTTTCCATGACACTTCTGCAGCAGACCTTTTTCACGACAGACATTTTGACTCGTCACAGTAGGGAGAGAACAGGTGGAATCAACAATGGCTCGGTTCCATTAATTGTCCCCAGTAGATCATGAAAGTGAACCAGCATGCACAAAAGCAGCAACTCGCTTATTTGGAATTCAACCATCATTACTTCACATGTCAAGTCGGAGTGTGCACTGTGAAAAAGATCTATTACAGCTACCGTTTATCCAAGACATGTTATGACCAACGTGCACTGATCAAAGTAAAACATCGACCTTGGATTGTGTTATAGAGTTCCAGCTTACATGTTTCCCTTCACACTTTTAGTTTGTTTTTAAGCTAAAATGTACATGACTGTCACACCATCATGATACTGAGGTAATTCTCAAACTCTTTTACCAAGAGTAGAAGGTGTGTTTTGCTTGACATGCTGCACTTTTAGAGTGTGTTGACACTTTATTGTATACTTCGATGCCCTCTAACTTCAGATGTCAATATCAGACTGCAGTTTGGCAGATGAAGGGTATTATGCTCTACGCCTGAAAAAATAAGAATCAATTTAAATGGATCAATAACCATTTGGGGATATTTTTATTTACTTAAGTTGATGAGAGGATACAATTTAGCAGATCCATGACAAAGTCTATCGCTGTTACTTGGCTACTTGAGTCACGTATCACGAGAGAAAGGTATCTATTACACTATATATTCAACTGTATATTTTTGCGCTGACTGTATAAAATTAAGAAGAAGAACACAAAAATCGGATGGCTTTATATGTCACGCTCAGTGGTTCCTTACATGTAGCCCAGCTGCATCTTATTCAAAGTAAACATTTGTTTCAAACAGGCCAGTTACCAGATTGATGTCTTATTTTGTGTTTAGATGTTTCGCCTTGATAACTGGATAACCAGGCCAAGGCCTTCTGACCTGTGCACCAGTCGTTGTTTATAAATGCAAACACATTTTTTAAAAAAGCTAATTTTAAAAAAAAGGAAAAATTCCTAAATCCTTGTTTGAGGAGAGTTGATGGTTTCAGTATTGCACTTCAGCAAATTCACTTCCTGCTTTGCTCTTTACACAGATTCAACTTTGATAGTTAAATAAATTTGTGAAAGAGTTACTGAAAATCTGCCATATTTGCTTTAATAAACAATAAAAAAAATATGTTTATAATAAAGACAGAATCTGTTAAATATAGCAAAATGCCTGCAGAGTTCATTAATTCTAGTTCTGCAGGAACTTTAATGATACAAGAGCAGCCTGTAGTAGTTAGAGGACTAACAAATCAGAATGCCAAAAACAATATAATATCCACCCATCCATCCGCAGCCTGGACAGGTTGCCAACACAGAGAGACAGACAACCATTCACACTCACATTCACACCTATGGCCAATTTAAAATTGCCAGTTAACCTAATATGCATGACTTCGGACTGTGGTAGGAAGTTAGAGTACCCAGAGGGAACCCACGCAAGCATGGGGAGAACAGACTCAAGATGGATGTGAATGGCAACAGTGCTAACCACTGCACCACTGTGCTGTCCTCATTATAATAATAATAATAATAAATAGAGAAGTTCTTTAGATGAAACAAGTCAGATATGATATAAAGATGTAAAGGCACAACATACGTATATACTGTACGTAAAACTTTCTGCAAACCTGATTTTTTTTTTTTTACCATCCTGTGTAAATGGGTTTGTGCTTGCATTTGATAGAGTTTCTAGTCTACCTGTGTGTCAGTTGTGGTCCAACAGCCCCAGTGGGGTGTGTACACCCACTGTGGCTGCTGGTGAGGAGAGTGTTGGCCCCTGCTCTCCATCAAAGGCAGCATTGACTAGAAGCATAAGAGCATCTCTGTGGCCAGTCATCCTTGGACAGCTGACAATGGCCTGGGCATGGGAGACCTGGCTGAAAGCAATCAACAACAACTGCAGGAAAATGCTTCACTGCTGGTGGAATGTGTGTGAAGTCAGACCTCAACAACCCACAGCCTTTACTCTTGACCAATCATGAGCAAATGGCTTTAGTTTGCCTTGAAGCTCTTCTAATTAATTATGTACACAGCGCTGCTTTTTATGTGCGTGAATGCGCTCTTTATGTGCATGTGCAGGCTCCGTGTGTTTATGTTCGAAGTTCAGAGAACAGCAGGGGTGTGGATTGGCTCAGGATCTTGTGGTAATTAATCTCACTCAGTGAAGAGGTACATGTTGGGACTGAGGCAGGGCATAGCTCACAGCACCTTGCTCGTTAGCTCTAACCACCTATGGCCAGCCTCTGGAGATTAACGAGGGCTGGTCATGGTCAAAAGCGGTCAAATGTGTTTTAACGAACGCTCACTCAGCGTATACCACCAAGCTTATTTTTTATTCTGAGGCACTGATTCACATTAAAACTGCACAATACTGCTCATGGGGCCTGACTCACACTGTGACACATCTGGCAAACAGCAGAGCAGACACACATGTGCACGCAGATGCCACATTGAGCTGAATGAAGAACAGGTAGACATACAGTAAGCACAGTTACAGTGTGCTTTGCCATTTACTAGCTATCCCAGCATGAATCTTTGACACAGTGACACATAGAAACACCTATGACTCATTCAGTTTTGTGTGTGTGTGTGTTTGCTTGTGCTTGTCTTGTTCATCTTCATCTGTGGCTGCTCTGCTTGCTGGCGTCGCATTTGATGTTAGCGTAGCTAAATCTACAGATGGAGGGAGATAAGGATAAAAGTTAGAGAGCTGCATCCACACACCGATTCACGTTCATTTTTGAATAATTTAGACTTCTCTTTAATTTGATTGAATTCAGAGTTTGCTTTCTGTTATCAATAATATCAGTCAGTTCATTTATCTCTCAGAGCTTCAAAGGTAATTTTTCAGTCACCGGCTGCTGAAGCACATAAATAATACATAATTTTATAGAAGAGACAGTGGTATACAAATACCCTATATATGCATGTTTCCATACATGGCATCAGGATTATGATTTTATATATATATATATATATATATATATATATATATATATATATATATATATATATATATATATATATATATATATATATATATATATATATATATATATATATTTCTAAAACCATTAAACCCATTAAAACCATTAAACCCTTGTATTTGCAGTTGTGGGATTCACTCATCATCTATTCCTGTGAATAAATTGTCCTACCTGCACTTAGCAGAGACAGCTAATGAGACTCTCTCGTGCTCTTTCTTCAAGCACTTGTCGTAATGAACGTCTTACTTTGCTGGATAAATAGTCTAGCCTTGTATTTGTCTCTTTAAATGTTCAGTTTTAAATGCGTTATCTATTTGACAGATTAAGGAAACCATGGAAAACTGACAGT
Organism: Archocentrus centrarchus; assembly: GCF_007364275.1. Classification (NCBI taxonomy): domain Eukaryota; kingdom Metazoa; phylum Chordata; class Actinopteri; order Cichliformes; family Cichlidae; genus Archocentrus; species Archocentrus centrarchus. The sequence goes on along the minus strand of NC_044366.1, from coordinate 23,787,843 downwards.
TACATGCTATAAATCCTTTGGAACAATTATTTTATTATAATAAAAAGAGTAGACGACATAATGTATAAGTTAAAACGAAATGTAATCAACAAGCATGGTAACTTTTAGAAAGCTGCAACAAGATTTCAAATTACATTTTTGGTCTTCGAGCAGAGTCCCATCTAAAGGTGTACTTTACCTAAAAACCACAGCGAAGGCTCCCTTCAAACTGTATTCAGTTCCTAAATCACATGATCAATCACCTAAGATGGTGGCGTTTTCCTTCTCTATCTTAAGACTGCACAACTTCATACTATATCAGCAAGGTGTTGTTGGTTTTCAGTACTGATTGTAATTACGTGAATTTGTGTGTATGTGATGTCTTGAGAGATAAGAAAAAATTGGAAAATGAGGATAACATACCCAGAGTCCAATAGATGCACACACGCACGCACGCACGCACGCACACACGCACACACATACAGACACAAACACAGACACACAACATGCACAGAACAGAGGGGGTGTGTTAGCAACCAATAGCCTGAGGTGATAATTGAATTTAGGAGGAGATACCGCTATCCTGCAAGATACAGTCCCATAACAATGGCAACAGACAGCAAATTCCTCTGCTACTTTGTCAGGGGCGAGTCAGCAGGCGGTGCTGGGCCGTGCCCCTCATTTTCTGGTAAAAAGCAGCAGGCAAACGGCATGTGTGCTACTGTGGGTGATGATGTGTGCATGCTTCATGCATCGCTGAAGCGTGGATCTCACGCCATGCCTCTGTGTGTGCCTCCTCAAACACACCTGCTCCTGACGCCTCAGAGAACAAGCCTCGCTGTTAACTATACAAGCAATAGCAGAGTGTTGTATTAGAATAAAAGAATATAGTGATATATATTATTTTTTATGAAACCCTTTTTTTTATTAGGCAGTTTGAATTTGCTTTTAGAGTTTTTGATGTCCTGGATGTTATACAGCTTAATACCTTCAGAATAAGTCAGTTATGCTAAAAGTATAGTGCCTTGTATGTTTAACACAAACTCATTAGACTTTCTTTGTTCTGGGATATTAACCACAAAGGTAATTGCTGCATTATTCAAATATGTGTGCTTCCACGGAGCATCATAAAATGATGAAAGAAGCTCTGAGATTTGAACAAAGCAAGAACAAAAGAAAAAAAAAAGTGTGACTTTCAGCTTAGTCACTGCAAAGACCCACATGTATAATAGAGACTACACTGAGGTAGTCAAAGAGCTGCTTTATTGAGTTTACAGGCTGATGTCTAATGTGTGTAGCTTTACTCCCAATCTGTTCATCAGCAATCAGCCTGTTCCAAAAAGTACACTGAGGATCTGTTCTGTGAACCTTTCTTATATTTAAGTTGCTTCTTTAGTCCTTTTGTGTTGTCTTGAGAATGAAGGAAATAGAGGTGACAGGAAATGAGGTGGGTTTTGAGTGTTTGTTTGGGGAGTGGGGGGTGATGTCATGGCTGGCAAGGCCCAAACTGTGACTGTGAAGGCGTAACACGACTGGGATTTAGAGGAGGGTCACTGACATTGTTCAGCTGAATTAGGCTGTGACGGAGGGGCAGTTCCCCATGCTGCACAAACACAACGCCTGCCAATCATTTTGTTTAGCAAATCAACTTGCATCTAACAATTACAATTACTTTTCCTGTGACACAATGCCAGCAATTGACAGCTTAATGCAAAACTATTGACAGGAGTTATAGGGAGACGTAGTCCAAAGTTGAACTGGTCATGCTACAGTTATATGGCGCTCATTTTAACCTTGATATAGTAGACTGCTTTAACACCAAACACCAGGTTAAATCACATGATATCCTGACATTTACTGACTGCAGAAATACAGTGAGGACATTAAGTGCAAGAGAGACAGCAAGCTGACTATAAAGTAGAGATAAGAAAGGTACAGTATGTGCGCTGTAAAGAAAACATCATGCTGTGACTGCACTGAAATCTTTGTCTTGTGTCCCTTGACTTTTCAGCTTTTACCTTTGTCATTTACTTTGTAGCTTCATCTCCCTGCATTACGCTTGTCTTGTTGAATTTCACAGACATTATTGTAGTGGGATTTGTTTATGTTTAAAGAGGCATATGGTCATTAAGATTGGTGATTTGTGTACACACATAACCATAAACCATCATGGAGTTACAGCTGCAGCTAAAAACACACATTCACAACTCTCTCTCTGGCTTATTGCTATTTATTTTTTTAAAAAAATACTTTTTTGTTGTTCGGAGAGGAGCAAATCAGCTGTGGCGTTTAACAGGAATTTTATTGGCATTATTGGCATAATGGTGTTTACTGACTGAAAGTTGTGATTGAGGGGCAGAGAAAGGGTTCTTTTTTAAAGTAGGAGCTGTGAGCGCCGTGTAAACACACGCTGAGAGAGGCCCCTTTCATTAGCTATGCTAATCTGGAGGGCACGTGACTTGGTGTGGATTCCAAAGTCTCTCCTGGCTCTGCCTCTCTTAGTTTCTGTCTTCAAAAGACCCATCTCTTCGTTTCAAGTTCATTGGGTCAATTCTGTGTGTGTTGTTTAATTCATTTCTATGCAGTTAGACTGACAGGAGCATCATCCAGTTATTGCTCAATCTTGTTGCCAGTAGCTGGCTAACCTAGCATTAGCTCCTTCATTTCATTAATAGTTCATAAACATGTTTTATGCCTGTCTTTAAAAATGTAAAAGTGAATGTATCTAGGAGATCGTTTAGGAGGTTTTTGGTCCAAACCAAGAAATATTTGTGCAATGTGTTGATCTTGAGCACTGAGGGGAACTTTCATATTTAGGGATGCCAAAAATGTTATAAAATGTTATATGGGTCTTAAGGATACCTTAATCCTTAACATGTCAGTGGCAAGCTGACATGTTAAGGATGTTAACAGGTTAACAGGTTAAACGGTACCTAATTTACTTCGCAATTGTGTTTCTCATTTGATGTCTGTAAAGCTTTTAATACATGGATGGATTTTGCCATCAGCTTGCTGTACCCTGTAAGCTAAACAGTTTCTTAATGTTTTTTTCCATTTCACTTTAAATTTATACAGCAGCTGCAGCACTATTTCAGGACCTGACTATTAAGGGGTAATTACTACATGTTAGATTATGTCATTTACTCAGGGACGAGGGGTAGAGAGCGAGTCACATCCATTAATTAATGTAATATAAGCGTCGATATAAGGTGTATGGGTGGGATATTTGCTACATCTCTTTGACTCAGAAGGTGATCATTTTAAATTTCCTCAAGGTGTCACACCCCCGCCCCCTCTTATTTTTTTTTAATGAAAATGGCGATTAAACTGGTCTTTCTTGCACATGTAATTATTTCTTTATTGATTTGTCAGCATCTTAGGGAATGGTTTTTCATGAAATATATCCCTGTAATGATAACTCGTCTCAATTGCAACCATAAAAGAAAATCATTCCAAGAATGACCCCCCCCCCCCAGGGGAAAATGAAAATGGGTGTGTTGCTCTGAGTGTCCAAGTACGTATCAGCGAGTGTGCAAATATTTGTGCAAAAGCGTGTGTGTCTGCTTGCTGTTGTTTTTACAGAATATCCCTTTTCACTGACACTTACTGTTGTCTGGCAGTACAAGGAGGTACTTGATCTCATGTAATGGCAGTGACTGATGGCTCTTTCTCTCTCTTCTGCCATCCCTCCTTTCCTTCCTTCACTCTTTTCAGGCTGTGAGGACGGGGGGAAGATGAGACCTCCCAGCCCTCTGCTGATCCTGCTGTACATCACCCTGTCCAAGAGTGTAAAGGTGGTCTCTAAGAGAGGCTCAGGTATTTTATGCTATGTTTCCTGCTACTTCTTACGTGCACGCACAGCCTCTATGCATGTGTGTGAGCAGGCTCCAGCGTTTATAGCTGCTAATATTAATGGTTGGTGCCACTGGCTGATGTAATTTGGAGATTTTTGGTGAATTTTAATAATTGAATTGTTTTGTGCAGTTGTTTGTTTAACGTCTGTCTGTGCTAAATATCAGTAATCTAGAATTTATATTGCAGTTATCATCAGTATTAGACTGTATTTGTTGACAGTATACCTCAACTCTACCACATAATTCTGCAGTCCTCAAAAACTGATAATAGGCAGGCAATTGCTAAGCATATAGCAATGAATAGTTTAGTTAGTGAAGTTTTTTTTTTGCTTGTGTCTAAGGTGAAGAGCATGTGACTTAACACACACATATATATATAATGTAATGGAGACCTACCTCAATATAAAAAGAGTGACAGCTTCTAAATGATCCAGCTGCTCAGTGACTGGGTCACCAAGGGTTAATGTAAAACTCATTATGGCTCTAAATGCCAGCAAATTGAACATCAATTGTGAGCAAATGCAAAGGTCAAAAAAGAAAATAGAGAGCAAAAAGACTGAAAGTAGAAACTTTTCATTGCATGAAGTCTGGGGTGTAAAGAAAACAGTTAAAACATTACAAAGACAAGGTGATGCTCCACTTAAGATGTAGAACTTGTACTACATGTCACCATTTCATGTTGGCAGTATTTGTAATGATCAGTAAATCATTTGAAGTATGATTGAAGTATGAAGTAAGTATGAAGTATAAGTGAAGGAAGTTTCCCAGGGTTTGAGAGAAGAAGAAATTCTTTTGCTTTGTAGTCTCTGCTCTACTGTGAAAGCCAACTCCACCACCTCCAAGCAGACAAGAAAGTAGTATAGCAAGAACACCATGTCAGCTGCTACAGCTGTCTATGTGCATGTCCACAAGGAAGTATAATCTGTTGGTCTTTGTGTGTTTCTGTTTATCTGTATGTGCATGTACTGCAGACATGACCTTTAGCTTTTATATTTATGGGAAAGCACACTCCCTGAAGCAAAAGGGCAACATATCAATGAGTTTATGTGCTTTAACATCCAGTGACAGTGATCGTCAGTGACACAGAATACAAACACACTAATGCAACACACTTTTTTAAAGTATATATATATGTATATATTATATATATACACACACACAAACAGGACACAAACCTTACTATACAAACCTCATTACTGTGACTGATACCATGTATCTGTCCATGTATCTGTCCTTGTTCAGAATGAGTTTCTAGGTTCACCCAAACTAGATTTCAGTGCAACCCATTAAATGGCTCAATACCCATTGATATGGGTAATACAGGTGTCCTTCTCCTACTTGTTGACCAGAGGTTCTATCTCTCCAGTTTTGATGACTGACAAACAGAAAGGAGCCCAGATTATTAGATGACCTGTCATAGATTTTTCAGTAGTTACATGTAAATCTGGTGTGATATAACCATCCGATCAACTACAGGTTACCATACCATTGTCATGTCTTGATTTGTCATAGGAGAGAATAAAAGGGTTCTGTTTGTCAGATTTAATACAAGCCAGTATGATTTCCTTAACCTCTCCAGGTAATTTTGGTGCCTGAACTGAATCAAACAGTGATCAAAACCGAAAGTCTAAAATGAATCACTAAAACCAATCATGTTTCAGTTATGTGCCGCCACCACCAACATTAAATAAGGTTTCCACTATTAAGTAATGGCCTAGTGAGCCTAGACTCACAGAATGGCAGTAGAACATTTCTTAGTCAGACATCAGTTTTTCTGCCAACTACATTGTTACTAGGAAGATAACGAATAGTCATAGCAACCATGAAACCTTGCTACATTGTTGTGCTGTATGCTTTCTATAACAACTGGAAATTTGCACACGTTGATGTGTGTGTCTCTCTCTCACTATCATCTATCTATCTATCTATCTATCTATCTATCTATCTATCTATCTATCTATATATATATATATATATATATATATATATATATATTAGGGGTGGGACTCGATTAAAAAAATTAATCGAATTAATTACAAGCTTTGTAATTAATTAATCGAAATTAATCGCATTTTAATCGCATTTCAATATTTGACATGAGAAATATTAATTTAAGTTTAGCTGATAAATGAATCAATATACATAAGCTTAAACTTCAAAATTTTGATCATTTTCCCACCAGTCTACTACACAGACCAACAAAGGGTGGAAGTGCTCCTGTAATAAGCAAACTCCTGAAATTAAAGTTAAGCATCATAACTGGATAGTTTTATTCAACATTAATGTCTCACTTGTTATAGTTGGAAATTAATCATTAGCTCAGCTGTATTCCTTGATGTTGAAATGTGTTATGCTTGTTTTAACAGCTTATTTTGAATTAAAGACTTAAAATTAAACCACAAAAAGGAGAAAAAGTTCGTTCTCCGTTTAACCAGCTGTTTTTACACAGCTGTGCTTCGCACTCACGGTTGCTAGGCGACATGAGCTACGCAGAGGTGACGGCAGCTGATATGAAGGCTAGCTGCTCACTTCCGGCCTTTGTGGTGTTCGTGGGCTGCGAAAGACGTGGGCGGGTCCTTCGCAGGATGCGGCCCCTAACTTGGACATTGTGCGTCGATATAATCTGTATGCCTGGAACTCGCGCACTGAGAAACGTTCCACGGTGCAAAGTGCGATTAAAATGCGTTAAAATTTTTAACGCGTTAATTTCCCCATAATTAATTAATCGAAAATTAACGCGTTAAAGTCCCACCCCTAATATATATATATATATATATATATATATATATATATATATGGTGCATTCTTTTATGGTCCTATCGTGTTGGGTAAATGCAGTCATTATACTACACTGAACATTAGAGCTATGTGTGGAAGTGGTGCTCGGCGTTGTACAAGAGGTGACCTTACGTAAATGCAAATAAGTATGAAAATTCTAATAAAATAGTGCATTCAAAATACAGCTGGCATCTTAGACATTCAAAGTATGCCTTGTAGGTCAAGGTCAAAGAACTTTTGCATCGCTAGTGATGGTTTCCACAGTTAATCTATGACTACACCCTCTAAGTCATTGTTTAAAACTTGTTTAAGAAAATCATTTAAGCTATAATAATGTTAGACAGCAGGGTAAACTCATTTCAGTGAAATCAATTTTATACTTAATCAGTTTTGTAAGTGCACAAAAGATTAAGTCAGTATTACTATTAATCATGTTTTCTGTCTTGTGCATAATTACAAACAAGTCAAAAAATATGATGGCTTGGGCTATAATGAGCTTTTTGTCATGAGGTTGGAATACAGTCGGTCATTGAGAGAGTAAGTTAACAAAGTGTGTGGTCGCTTCACTGCATGTTTTTGCTTGTGTGTCCCTTTTGTGCGAGCCTATCCACATTTTGGCATAGATCAGAGTCAGGACAATACATCAGGTCAATCGAGTAAGTCCTCTGGGTCCTTTGGTCAAATATTGATAGTGGTAAACTCAATATTACCTCTCAAGTGTGAGGTCAAAGATATCTGACTGACACAATGAAGGTTAGCTAGCCTTTTTGAAAGGCTTCCCTGAAAGATTATAAATGAAGGCATGTGGAAAATCAAGCTCACACTGTCACTTTAGCTCTCTCTTTTTTTTTTACTCTGTCACAAACACAAACTGATGGAACACACAACTGAATTTGAACAGTAAACATGTGAATTCATAAATAAATAAATAATGCCCATTTTATTTGTGTTCAAAAAGAATAATGAAACAAATTTGACTCAGTGCTGGAAGTTTGTGGGGCTAATATTAGTGCAGTTGTTTGCATGAAATTAACATTTCATTTATTATTTACCCTGAGCAAAATGCAGTTTTTTCGCATCTGTTCCTCTAAATGGAGAATGGCATACCAGAGACTTTTTTTTTTTACTGATGACAGAGCAGGTGCTGTAAAATTAATCTTTTTACTTACCTATTTATTTGTTGTTTTCATTTTAATAATTGATGTTGCCCAAAGAAAATTGATTAAAAAAAATGAAATTAAAAAATATATTTTCCTCCTCCTTCAGTTTTCATCACTGGTACCAGTCACTGACAAACTGAAGAGAATTGAGGTTAAAGATGAAATGTAGAGGTAAAGGAGATTAATTGGCTGATAAAGACGCATGATAGGTGATTGTTTTCTGGCTCACGGGTTTGAGACATTTGTCTTTGTGTGCTGGAGATGAAAGAGATTGAGCAGGTGGACTTACACAGCTCCTCTTAAATTGGCTTCAAATAACCGTCCCAGAATGGGTCAAAGCAAGTTATAGTTTTTCTAAACCAGTCCAAAACAAACATTTTGAAAGTTAAAGTTTGAGACAAAGAAAGAGAACTGTTTGGACTACTGGTCTAATGCATTGTTTGTGGGGCATTCTCTTTCTGATGGGAATACTCTATTGTTTCTGTAGGGTTGCAGAAAGAGTTTGGAATTTAACTCCACAACCTTGAATAGTTTCGGGTAAGAATCAGTTCTGAGGGCTTGATTAGCCCTCAAGAGATCGTGGATGAAGCAACAATACAATTGATTTTTCCTTCCCAGTGTCTGGGTGTCACTCCCAGTGTTCCCCAAAATCCTATAATTATTCAATCTGAAGTCTGCTTAGGCCTGTATTTTCCAAAAATAATGAGTTTCCCAAAGGTCTGGAAGCTGTGCTTGTCTCTTTTTCCCTCTTTATGCCACACTTGGTACTACTCGTGCTTTTAATGAACCTTCAAGCTCAGAAGAATTAGATATCAACTTGTTTTAGTTTGTGTGCTGTGCAGACCACACAAACCAAATTCCCCAACCAAAAACAATTGTCTACCCCAAAACAATAATCATACATGTGGAAGCATGTATGAGCTGTTTACAGACAGATCATTTTTTGATGCACACCTGCTGTGCTTCTGCAAATGAGGGTTTTTTTACTCCAGGCGTTGTGCTCACCCTGGTGTTATTGTGCAGTGAAATGACCAAGGCAATGCTGACTCTGCCTGAGAATCACTACTGGTGACAGAAACAAGCTGTCCATCAAGCTCCAGTTGTCTCTGTCTTGGTCTGACCTGGCCTAGTCTGACCTAAACAGGGCCACTACAGTTTTCTGGCTACAGATCAGCCTGTAAACATCTAGACTTTAATTAGACAAGACAGGGACTCTTTGACTGGGGTCTTAGTCTCCTTACAAACCCAATTATCAGTTTGCAGCAGACTGAAAGAGACACCAAACACTGTTGAATATGGATAACAAATTTATAGACAAAACGCAAAACCTCTTGGTCTGCACTTTGCAGCACAATACTCTGTTAAACAGCGTTTAAAGTAAGAGAACAGGGTTATAGCCAAGTTTACACATGGTGTCTGTGTATTGCTGAAAGGATAGATGGATTAAATCACTGGAAGACCAGATTCATGACATTGGTGATCAGTTAAAGCTACTGTATCAGCTATATTTGACAATATATTTGACTTCCTCCCTTAAGTAGATTAAAGGATTTCACTTTTTAAAGATTGCTGTCACATAGAATAGCTCTTAATTTAACATTTTAGACTGAAAACTTCCCATAGGAATATGCAGTTTATTAATAGAACATCCACCCTTCCATCCATTCTTGTCGGCTTAGCCAATTCAGGGTATGGGGGGCTGGAACCTTTAGTAGCAGTCACAGGGTGAGAGACAGGGTACACCCTGGACAGGTCGCCAGTCTGTCGCAGGGCTAACACCGAGAGACACACAACCATTTATACCTATGAGCAAATTAGAATCACAAATTAACCCACTAACTGCATGTCTTTGGACTGTGGGAGGAAGCTGGAGCACCCAGAGAAAGGCCCTGCCCTGATGATGGATTCAAACCCGGGACCTTCTTGTTGTGAGGCAACAGTGCTACAGTCTCACATCCAGGTATTAAACAGGTCCAACCCTGCTTCGTTTCCGAGATCAGAAGAGATTGGGTGGTATGGCCGTAAGCCAAGAACAGCATTGTACAGGTGAAATGGATTGAAAAAAAAAAACAAAAAACCTTCATAAGGTAGAAATAAAGTAGACATCTTAAAGATCAAGTTTATAGTAAAATTCCAAATTACTGGGTTCTGATTACACTGGGTATATGTAAAGAGAAGGCAGTGAGTGCTTGGTGCAACTGATGTAACCCAGCATTGATACTGGGAAACAGGACACTTTGTCCCGTTTGACCTACAGTAACACTCAAGACATTTCTTCTAAGTGGACTTTTTAAAGAAGGCAAGTAGACTTTAAAACACTATGTTGCTGGATGTGTTTTAAGATTTACACATCCTCGCTGGTGAAAGAATATATTTTATGTAGAGAGACAATCATCGAGCACTGTCTGTCCAGGGAACATCCAACACAGCGTGCAGTGTGTGAATTTGAAGCAGTTCTGGAGTCAAAACGAAATGCTAATTTAAACATGTCTCTGTGGTGATCCTCTCAAAGACCTTGTGGCATTGCTCTGTCCATTGGACTGAAACAGAGTTTCAGCAGCAAACAGTCAAGAAAATGACAAGTGAGGAAGCTGAGAAGCCGAGGATGAAGTGGCAGCGGTTGAAGTTGGCCAAATAAACCAGATGAAGCTCTTCAGTTTTGGGCCTTGGACATATAATATTTCCTCAGCCTTTTCAAACACACTTACTCTCATCCAAAGTAATATCCTTCCAAATATTCACTTTTCAGGGCGGCGGTATAGTAATGGTAGCTATGATATTATCAAGGATGATGGGACGTTTTGAACAATGAGGACTCGGGAGCGTGGCCACCTGAAAGTTTACATGAGCTTTGTGGGATGAGGAAGGATAGACATTAACCCCATGAGGTCTTTGCAATTTGCAAAGTGTAAATCTTTGCAGTGCTGAATGCTAGAAAGGTTGCACCTTGAAGTGGACCAACATCCTGTTCATGAATTCAGAATACCTTCACAAGCATTGCTGTCCAGTCTTGGTGTCATTTCTTTTAATTCCATTACTGAGGCCTTTGGTATCTATTCATTTTTCTGAGTCAAAAACAGGCTGGTTTGGCTTTTTTTGGATGGCAATAGCAAATTCTGTTACAGTCATGACATATGGATCCATATACTTTGGCATGTCTGCTCTGAGTTGATTTTAAAACAGGTAAATGGCAGGAAATTCATTGAGCTATAACAACACAGCCATCTACTCTCATTGTGCCCAGTTTTCCGAAATCATGCCACAAAAAAGAAGTATTTTCTGACTCGTATGCCTGACAAGATTAGAAAATGGTAGTAAGATTTCTGAGCACCTTGACATTTCCTGGATTTTGCCCTGCTGTGAACAGTCACCCTAATCAGTGATAATATAGCGAGCAGGAATGAGCCGACAGACCTCTCAAAATTCATGCATAACACTCGACTCATTGTTGGTGCACTGTACCTCTCATTCTTTTCTTCATGTAGACTAATTGTTTTTCATGTTGTCCCTTATGCATATCACTAATTGATATGACTGACGTATTTCTAGTGGGTTGTTGATGATACAACCAAAGTACCAACATTTGGAAATTTTGGAATTTTGTAATCTGGAAAACCTTTCTTCCTGATGAGGCCAAATTTATTAAGCTACTGATTACATCAGGGAATGGTATACAAGGCAGCCAAAATGGAAAATAATCCCTGCCTGAATAATTATTTCAGCCTACAGCTCACCCATATAAAAAAGCAAGGCAGTTCATTAACTACATTTCAACATAGTTTTTCAAGATATTTTAAGAATTAAAATACCCAAAACACTAGAGAACAGAAGAAGAATACTGTGCTGAGCACTGTGCACTATATGTACATCAATCAGTGTCACCCTCCAGTCAAAGGGGGAATGTAATGTATCATCATGCGAATGTTGCACAGGGTGCAGTTTGTGTTGTCTTTTGCCCCTGACTCACAGCCATAAACAGACAAAAGCCCTGATTATAAATTGCTCACAGCTGCATCTCTGCACCATCACACCCTCTGCTGTCCCTTACAGAGACACAAAATAATATGCTGTTTGAACACACTGTCCATTTATACACTCCAAATGTCATGAGAGAGACAGACAATACACATCTCTAAACACATCCAAGGCCTGCTGACCGGTCTGTTAGCTGGAATAATGGCTTTTAAATACAGCGGGCAGGGATGAGTGAACATGCTGCAGTGGAAAACAACACTCTGCACTCAGCTCAAATACAAGAATGGGAGCCTCTCTGCTCCTTCCAGTTAACCCAGAAGAGGCATCATTTTACATTAAATATCTGGAGTAATGACTTAATACAGTATGTAAATGGGCAGCCTTGCTTCAAAAGTATGTAAATGGAAGGTCTTTTCATTAAAAGGGACATCACTTGACATGTCCAAGTCAAAGTTGTTGCCTCTTTTTGTAGAGAAGCTGGCGTGAGATATCTACAACCTGGTTACAATAGAAAACATATTTCTGATTAACCACGCTTGTTAGAAACTTATAATAAAAAACTATTGTCTTGTAATCAATTAAAAAGAAAAACTTTCATTATTTCATTCTGATTTAATTGCACTGAGTGCAGCATGTTTATATTAAAAGATGTTCAAAGGCATTAGAAACGTTTTACTATCAGCAACTCTTATCGTCCTGATTCTGCACTGTTTTTACTGTTTGGTTACATTATAAAACTGTTTATGCCAAACAGCAAAATAGTTTTCATTTTTAAATGAGATACATAAATCAAGTAATTTATATATATTTGATGGTACAATGTTCTGCAATGTTGACAAGATACAGTATAATGGACTAAGTAAAGGGCTGTGAATGAAGCATGTGAATAGGCCCAAAATAGATACCACAGTAAAGGCTACTCTTCTTAAAGGTTTGTTTATGGAATGAAAATGATATTTAAACTTGCTTGTTTGCTTTGACAGTCTGTTGAAAGGCACAAAATTATTTTTTTTTTTTTATTGTTAAATCAAACTGCAGAAATGTACATAAATGATACTGTAATTTTTCTAAATAGTGAGAAAAAATTGTGGCTTACACCTTTACAAAATTAACATTGTTGTATATCTGATGTATTTGTAAGTACAAATAAGACTTTCATAGACCACCTGAGTGTGATGCTAGCTGCGACTATGGCAGAAACCACTGCAATCGGCTTGCTGTCACCATATTCTGATATGTCGGGATATTTCTACAGAGCAGTCCCAGCAGGAGATGTCAGGGATGTGCAGATGGGTGTGTAGCACTGTGTGATTGTATCCATGTGACTTGTGATATCCCAACCTTGGCTTCTTGCTGTGTCTTGTAGCAGGGATTAAAAAAAAAAAAAAAGATACAGCCAATATTCTAGATGAGTCTGCAAAGTCCTGCTCCAAATCCCTGATAAGAGCCCGTCATGGATAACTGTAAATCTGACATGGCCCCAAGGCAGTGTGAGGGATGAAGTCCATGGACTTGATGCCTGAATAAACCACTCGATAAGTGTGAGGGCAGGAATGCACAATCCAGCCAGTCTGTCAGTCAGTTAATTTATTTGTCAAGGTGCTCTCCTTTCATTTCACAAATCATACTGCTGCAATTTCTCTGACACTTGAAAACTGAAATGCGCCTGTCTATACATTTCCTCTGTCAAGAAGATGAGCTAAATGACATACACAAATAAGATGTAGTGAAACCTTGTCTCTACTTGTCATGCCTGTCTCATACCCCAGAGGCTTCCTGGATGCTTGTATTGAACATTCATTCCTCTCATTTCTAGGGCTGGAAGATCAACTGTCCACTTTGACATCCATACACAGTAATACATATCTGCAGCCAACTTTAACAACTGATCACTCCAAACCTTCAATTTAACAGGTCCGAAGTGATGTTGCCCACTCAAAACTAGTTTCAGGCTCCTTTTTTTTTTTTTGCATCACAGTGCTCAGCCAATTGCATTTGATGCTCATTAACAATGCTGTGCTCGTTCTTGGTGCATTTCCCTGGTGAGAGCCACTAAGCGGGAATGTTGAACTAAGGATGTATTGATGATAAACAGAAAATACAGTGGCGCGCATTAACCCACAAGACATTAATACAGAAACAAGCTGACAAACTGGAAGATGGGTGAGCACATGTAAATATATGGTTTTCTTAATCTGCTGTTTTTGCTTCTTTGTCATGCTCAAACATTCTCATTTCATTAATAAACACAATGCACATAATGGAGAAAAAAAAATATAGTGGAAATTTTCTTTTATTGTTTCCTGTTGGCTCACAACATGCAGATGCACTGCGAAGGCTGTCCTGGCCTGGTCAATACCTCTCCCTCTAAATGATGAGGAATGGCCTGCGCTGCAGTAACACTGTGCTGGGAGATTGATCACATGCAGACTACTGGAGATTAAATGGCTTTCTTGTGGAAAGCCAGACTGCCCCTGGATGGTGCATTGTGCAGATAGGAAGGCTGCTTTCTTTGCTCCGTTTATAAAAGCTGCATAGCCTTGGGATAGGACAGCATGCTGGCAATGGAGCCATAATGCCATATTTTTATGGCGTGGAATAAGATTGCATTTGACTATACAATTATGTTTACTTACTACACTAAACCAGAAAGAGTGGTTGATTGTATCATCAGTGAAATTGGAAATGTGTTTTTAGTTTTGCCTTTGATGGAAGCTATCAGTGTTCGGAGGTGTGAAGATAAAAAGCTTTCAGAACACCAAGGATGACTTCTAAATGTTTTTAGTCATACACAGCCCCGTCCACATAAAAAGCGATTTCATTGTCACTCATCACTTTCCTGTCTGACATTTGGTCACAAGTGGACATTCATAGACAACCCAATTGCTTATTTCCCACTGGTTCACATGTCAGTCAATATATTCTTTGCTCCTGTTGGTGTGTGTGTGTTATCTTGCCTGTCATCTCTACAAGTTGACAAATTTCACTGTCACCCGATGAATTCTGGTTGCCTGTGTCTCTTCTTGCGTGTATGCCCCTTATAAGTAAGTATTTTGTCAAGGGTCAGTTATTAGGTTAAGTAGCTCTCATTCAGCAGGCATTTAACCTGTAAGTAAGTAAATTTATTTATAATATAATAGAAAGGCTTCTGACTAGAAATAAATTGATACATTTTTACACTGTAGATTTTGATATAATTGCAATTTGCTGGTAATCATTCCACAATTAGGCATCCAGTTTTGATAGTTACTATTTTTAGATATTTCAGTGACTGTTACACATCTACAAAAAAGGTGCGTGTTTAGATTTTATTTTAAATAGAAGCATGAAAGTCACTACTATGACGACTTAATTGTAAAAAGTACAACAGAGTCACCAGTTAATTTGCTCAAACCTACTTTAAGAGGTTTTTTTTTCCAGTACATGCATAATTAAAACAGAGAAAGTTTCTTTTGTAATAATAAGTAACAGAAACAGATTTTCAAAATAAATGCAGTTTTGTTTGTATCATTTTTGTTTTTAACTCATTTTTTATATAAAAATCATTAAAAAGCACAATTACTTACATGAGAACATGTAAAATATAAGACTTATTAATATAAGAATTCCTGCATTAAACAATAATGGGGTCATGAAAAACCCCATTCAGTCATTATAGTTGCTAAATTAGCTCAGTCATTTGAGGGTTAATTCTCTGTATTTCCATTCAAAGACCATAACTTGGAAAATATTCCCTTTAGCTAATGCATCTTAAGTAACGTGTGTGTGTGTGTGTGTGTGTGTGTGTGTGTGTGTGTGTGTGTGTGTGTGTGTGTGTGTGTGTGTGTGTGTGTGTGTGTGTGTGAGAGAGAGAGAGAGAGAGAGAGATATGCCACGTGTGATTTGTGTGTCTGTTTTGGTAGCATGGTAATGATTTGTGCAGGGGGTTTACTCCAAAGTGAACACGTGATTAGAGTGGCATGGAGTAATGTGTGTGCTGGTTTCCACTGATAATGAAGCAATTATGCTGGAGAATCTTTCATGTTAATGGCACAAGTAAATAATGTAATATTCAACATATGCAGAGCTTTAACTGTGTGTGTATGTTTAAATGAGTGTGTTTATATCCACTACAGTAATAGTCTGCCAGGTAATCAAGTGTTGGCAAAGGACAAGTGCCACTAGACGCTTTGATTGGCATCAAAGCAGTTTAGTTCACATTAGATAGCTGTGATTTAGCCGCACTTTGCTCCGTTTAAGTCGTGATGTGTAATCTCTCTAAACCTTGAGTACCTGTTGTACATAAGAGATCAGTATTAAAAGTATAAAAGTTTTTTTATGGTCGGCTTAAAAGTCGGTTTAAAATTCCCCAAATTAGTTATGAGTGTTTCTACATTGTTGGTCATAACTACTACATAAGTAAATCACATTGTTTATGTCAGTAAAAACAGAATACCACCATTTAGTAAAGCACAAATCTATTATTTGGCAATCAAAACTCTGTAGCAATTCATCTAAATGAAATCTCGAATTCAACTAATTACTAAGAAAATCAAACAGTGGATTGCGTATTTAAAAACTGAATGTTGTTGTACACCTGGTGGTTGTAAACTAATTTAAGAAAGTTATTGTGATTGTAAATGCACATGCACTCGTCTTTTCAAAGCATTTTTAGTGATTTAAGGTGAGGACACTGACTTGGCCGTTCCAAAGTATCAGCTTTGTTTTCTAGAATCACTTAAGCGTTCGTTGTCTTGGTGCATGACCCACTTTTTTCTTTAGATTTAGTTCACAAACAAATGCCCCAACATTTTGATTTATAAATCTCTGGTATAATGCAAAATTCATTACTCCATCAATAATGACAAACCGCTCTGGCCCAGATGCAGCGAAACAGGGCCAAAGTACAGCACTGTCACCACCACGATTCACAGCTGGGATAAGTTTCTTCTGCTGGAATGCAATATTTTCCTTTCTCCAAATGTGATGCTTAACATTTAAACTGAAAAAAAAAATTTTTTTTTTGGTCTCATCTATCCACAAAACATCTTTTCAACAGTCTTCTGGTTTGTACACATAACCTTAGCAAAGTGCAGACAGACAGATACAGTGCCAGCCCTGCCGTGTCCAACATTGCTGTTGACCTAATAGTGAAGTCATGAGCATGAACATTATCCAGTGTGAGAGAGGGTTTTGTTTGCTTAGAGGTTACCTTATCCTTATCCACTTTGGTCCCGGAGCGATCTTTGCTGGTTGACCACTCAAGGCGGATAACAATGCAATTTAATTTCCTCCATTTGTCCAAACTTTTCTGCTTGTGCAGCACCTTTTCTTGGAGCCGTGTTATTGAACTGTTGTTTTTCTTGTTGCATTTATGTAAACAGCAGTGTTTCACAGCAACACGTCAGGAAATAAGCTTTCACTTGGTGCTTGGTTGGGGTACTTTCAGCTACTCCCTTATTTCCCAAGTGGTTGCTGCAGCGGCTGGATCTGCATGTTAGATATGGCACAGATTCAACGCCAGATGCCTTTCCTGATGCAACTCTCCCATTTATCCAGGCTCGGGACCGACACTAGGAGTACACTAGCTTGTGACCTCCTGAGGCAGGGTTTGTGTCTCTCCTGTGATAAAAACTAAAGTATTTCTCACAAAGCATAAAGAAAGTGAACTAACATAAAATGTAAATCACCATCTACTAAATGCAGTTAATTACATTCCACCACTGGGCAAAACAGTGGACTTATTAGCGTAACTGAGAAATATTATTTGGCACTTACCAAAGAGGTGTGTTTGATTGCTATTTGACAGTGATTACTTCAGATGCCTTTGTTATTAGACCTTTAGAAGAACAGAGCTGTCACACATAACCCTAAACATTTACATCCCCAGTGTTGGTGTGTATCTTTCTACCATCCCTCATTAAGCAAAAACTTACAAAAAATTGATTTCGTGCTGGGAATGTGGGGGAGGAATTTGAGTATGTCTCCATATGCTAATGAAAGGAGCCTGCTTCAACAAACTGCTCTGTGTGTATTCATCTGAGCATGTTTGTGTGTATTTGTATTTAAGTATTTTTTTTTCAAAGGTAGGGTGATTTCTAAGCACGGTTATTTTTACATATCATTAGTAGCCCATTGCAGCCCCATCACCCTGACAACTACATCCCTTCCTTTCCCTATCACCATAACAACTAATCTACCGTAAATAGTGCTGTCTCCCTGTCTGCCTCTGCCTCTGTCTCTTTCTTTCTCCTTTTCTCTCCATCACTCTATTTCTTTCAGTGTTTTCTGCGTTTCTCTCTTTCCCTCCACTCCTCTCGTTACCACGTCACCTCCCTGTTTCTTTACCATTTTTTTTTTTTCTTTCTCTTACTGTCTAGTTGTTGTGTTGGGAGTTCATTTTTCTGTGCCACTGCAGATGTGGGTGGTTCTGGTGACTGCACAATAACCTTTCTACTGCTTCACATTGTCAAGTGCCTGAGTTCACTTGGCGATCAATAAAAAAAGGCAGGCAGAACAAGTTATCCAACAAAATCCCCAATCCTTTATTGATTTTATACTTTTAAAAGCGTCCTTTTTTGCACATATGTATACATATACACTATACTTGGACTGCTTGATATATAACCGATTTGATGGAGGTATGTCTTCAGAAGCTCAAGCCTGCTCCACTCCTTTTTTGTTTGACCTAAATGTGTTATTGACGGTGAGCCTGGCCTGACAACTTGATTGGCCTTCTACGCTCCGGGATTAACTTGCCAGCCTGGCAGGCTTTTACAATCAAAGATCAAGCCAATGGTCTGTTTGGCTGAGTAGCTCTGGGATTGACTTAACAGCCTGATGTGCTAATGCAGAGTTATCCCAAGGTTGAGCAGGATAGCAAGGACGTGCATGCTGTTTTGCGGTCTAAGTAGACCCGCAATCTATACAAAGGCACAGGACATTTTGAAAGGTGACAGCCAAAAGGTACTTATAAAACAAAAGCAAAAGCCCTCTTTCAGTTGAGTCATCTCTTATTTTGCATTCTATTCTCTGCCTCTATTGTTTCCATTTTTCCCGACTCTCTCGCTCTCATGTAATCGCTCTTTCAAATAACTAATTGTTCTGTTTTTTCAGTTTCCTTTCCAACCCCCCCTTTTGTTTCCCTAACTTTATCTTTTCATCAGCAGCACGTGAGGTCAACTTTGTGCACCTCTGCCCAGTTTCCGGTGTTTTTCTCTGTTCGCATACTGAGTTCCTCTCCTTTGCTCTTTCCTTTCTCTCAATATATCTAAAGCTCAAGGGAAGCCCTCTTGTATCCCTTCTTACATAACTGCCTCCCCCTCACTTGCGCATGTGTAAAAAGCAATGTGAGTGCTCAGGCAGAGGGAATATTGATATCATCAATTCTCACAAAATATTAGGTTTATCCCTTTAATAGATAGCCGTATCAGAGTGAGACAAACACGAAAGCTTGATTAACGTCTCAGCAGATTACAGGATGGGATTGTTCTCTTGAGGTCGACGGGCAAACACAGGGAAAGCCTAAAGAAGCAAACATGAGAAAAAAAAGAGTGAATGGTGTTTTTGGAGCATACCAGTTGAAATGCTGAAAGGATACACTTTAAAAGGCTTTATGTGACGGCAATTCTTACCACACATCTCGAATTCCTATAGTGTCCCTTTTCTAGCTGGTTCCCATACACACGCCTCAGTGATTTGCTGCATGTGATGTTGTAGCCAGTGACGACAGGACTCTTTTGAAGCTAAAAATGTCTGCACTTTCTCTCTTAACGTCTCTTTCTTTTCTTCCTTCTTTCTCTCATGCTTGCTCTCTCTCTCTCTCTGCCTTCATTAAGAGGTTGTCTTAAGCTACCCAGCTTAACGCTATTTACATTTTCATTATTCTACCGTTACCAGGAAGAAATGGCATGAAATCCAGCAGTGTTCAGGACATTAGACAAGCTTCATTCTCACAGCAAATGGATTTACATGAATAAGGAGGCTGATACATGGAGGCAGAGCGAACGATGAGACAACAGTAGATCAGGAAAAAAAAACTGAAAAAGGAGGGAGAACCTCTAAAATGGATCAAGAGGGATGGGATGGGGGGGCACAGATGTAAAATTGTAAATGAGAGGGGATTGTGGTGGGTTCTCAGGCTGTATAAAGTGGGCTCTGAGGGACTGGCAGAGGTCCTCTGATCCACTATCCACTGCATGTGATCAATATAGCTCTGGCTTTCCTCATTACTGCAACTGATCTTATTGTATTTACCATACAATGGACTAGTGATATAAAACTCAGTGTGTGTGTGTGTGTGTGTGTGTGTGTGTGTGTGTGTGTGTGTGTGTGTGTGTGTGTGTGTGTGTGTGTGTGTGTGTGTGTGTTTCTTAATTTTCTGGCCATCTTTTCTTTCTCCTGCAGCACTTTTGTTCTGTTTAAATCTCCAGTGATGATTGTTTAGAGCTTGGGGTTGTATAGATGTCCAGTTTTATTCAATATTGTAGACTTTTTTACCAACTTGCACACCTTTAGAAGACTTTTATTTACTGTAGGGTTAGTGTATAAAAATGGTTTAAAATGACAAAGCCCAAGATGAATCAGTTACCATTAAATGTAAGCATATTTGAAAAAGTTAAACCAATGTTGAACGTGAATGTGATTTTTATAGGGAAAATGAACAAGACTTTGCTGACCTTCATTTTACTTAACTGGTTAATGATGGATTAAAAAAACTGAAGGGCATGAATTTTATTCTGCTTCTGATGAGAAAAATTTGATAACCCTGGGTTAGACAGTGTTGGAGCATCATGTGTGTTCACTTTCAAGTGCGCTGTTTTTCCTTTTCTTTCTCTAAAATGTATAACTGTGTCAATCAGGCAAATGTTGCTGTGTTTTGTGTGTTTGTGTCCAAGTCCCAGTGGTTCCTTTAGAATGCTAATGATAGATTAGCCTCAGGGGCTTCCTCAATCCTCACCTATTATCCTTTGCCAATCTCAGCCAATCACTCTTTTCTCTCTTTTAAAACCTCTAAGTGCACATTTTCAACCACTGCGACCTTGGGACCCTCTCTTCAAACTAGAAGTAAAGACTCAACAATAACAGGAAAGAACTCTATTTCCCCCCTTTTCTTCCTCAGTTCCTTTTTATCTAAATTTTCTCAGGAATTTTCTATTTAAAATCTTCCTTTCCCTCTTGTTAATGTTGCGTGTTGGGTGAACTGATCACCCGTGAGCTCAGGGCCCTCTCAGTGGTCCAGAGTGAACCTTGGAGAAAAATGTTGAAAAGGAGGGAAGGCTGAGTGAAACAGCTCATTTCCTTACATACTGCTGTCTCCTTGTAATGTACATACATACTGCTACATAGTGATGTACATAAGAATTGTTATTGTAATGAAAAATGTAGAGCTACAGAGTTTTCACTTAGAGGGAAGTGTTACTCCATACAAAGTTGTTCTGAATGGTAACCTTTATTCTATCATGAAATCTTTCTATGCTGATTGGAGTGGTCTCCCCCCAGGATCACAATGCCCCCATCCAAAGGGCACGACGGGTCATTGAATGGTTTGATGAGTATGAAAAGAATGTGATGACATGTTCTGGCCTTTGCTGTCACCTGGTCTCAAGCCATTTGAACACCTATGGGAGATTTTGGATCAGCATGTTGGGCACATCTACCCACCATCGTCATCAAAGTCAAATGAGGGAATAACATTTGGAAAAATTATGTTTAACTCTTCTGCTAGATTTACAGAAAGCTTTGAATCCACTCTCCTCTGTTTGAAGGTCAAAGGTCTCCCTCTTTAAACAGTGCACAACTGAGATGAGCTGAAGCTGAGAAGACGCTCTCTATTCTCCCAGGACAATCTTATAATTAGAGATTAGAAGGCTCTGCATCCTGTTTTATTGCTAATCATTTCTAACAATTCTGTTTCACTTTTAGAATTTAATTTGTCCGTCCCTGTTTTAGATTTGCCTTTGCCCAAAAACACACCAATCAAATTAACAGAGCAGTTCAGCCTATATTGTAGCTCAATGTGATTCAGAGTTGATTTTGATGCAATATACTCGTCTATTAACAGGACATTTGCCAGCTGTTGCCATCCATCATACGGCCAAAGTACTCCTAATGCACAAATACTCTTGTTGGAATCGGAGAAAACACTTATCAGCCCTATAAAGCTTGTCATTACTGTCTGTGGATGAGAGGGAATACAGTAGGTGGGAAAGTGATGTGAAATATTGGAAGTGAGAGGGTGAAGGACAATACCTCTACACAGGTACACGTCACCCTTTTCAAAAGAGCTCTCGTATCTCCGATCATTCCACTTTGGTGTCCCACTCCATCCCCTGCTCTTGTGAATTTCATTCATCAATAATTGAACCCAGAGGTTTCAGCCAAATTAGCAGAATTATTTTGAAGTAGCGGCATGCCTGCTTTTGACTAATGGGATGCTGCTTTTGGGCAGATGTTTTATTGAAAAGGAGGAGGTTTTAATTTACTTTAAATTTTTGATAAGTAGTGTTATACTTAGATTATAGGCAAACCAATTTCCCCCCCTCTAATGGATGGGAGAGCTGTTGGAGCAACTTCACAACAAACGGCAAATGTTCTGGAGCTTAAGCACGTTCCCTGCTTCCCATAGAATGGCAAATTTCTATTTCTGAAAGATTGTAAGAGACAGTAATGACCATAATTGCCTGCCAAGGCTCATTCACATCCACAACTCATTAAGTTTTGTTGTATCAGCGTCTCTCTGGTGAATCCTGACTTTCAATCACATTCACACTCGTCTTTGTTAAAATAACCGAATGTTGTTTTAGGGCAAGTTTCCAAATATTGTATCTTAAAAGGACTTTCCAAAAGGCACTATTGCTTGTAGCCTGGGATATTGGACTCCGATACTCTTTCTCCCACATGCAGCTACCTCTTGTCCAGCACATATCTTTTATTGCAGTCTCAAGGTCCCCTTTCCTTTCTTTAAGGGTCACTTTAACACACAGCCCTCCCACCAACCAGCCTGTGATGTCTGTATGTGTGTGTGTGTCTGTGATTCCCAGCACATCACTGGCATGACTGAGCAAGGCACAGCTGTTGCAGAGCAGGGCAGAGCGCGTTTGGGCACTGGTCCAGACTCGCCGGCAGCTGGATTAGCAGTGCAGCTATTAGCATCTGAACTCCTGTAATGTGACAATATGACAGGGATTATTCCATCTGAGGGCGAGAGGCAGGAGCAGACAGCAAGTGAGGAGAAAGCTGTGAGGTGGGGTAAAATGCAAAACTAGGAGTCAGGAAGGTAGGGAGGTGTGAGTCAAGGATTATTGGATGCTGAATATAGAGAAAAAGAGCTAAAAGAGTGAACAGCCTGAAGGTGCAGAATGGACAGAAAATGGGCGATTGGGTGGGAGACGAAACATGATTATGCAAAGAGCAGAATCCTGAATTAATGAAAGTAAACAATTGCATTTGTGCCGACGTAAGAAGAAAAGGTATTGTGTTATAAACTCATGCAGATGTTAATTTAAATTTCCTTCTAGACCATCCATTGATCTATTGTGTCCATTTTTCTTTTCAAAGGCAAACACAAAAACGAAAGGGATTTACTATATTTTATTGGTCACACCATCAATTCTAAGGACATACAGTAAAAATATTAATAAATGTGCAACAGTGGACACGTTCGAATTAGTGGTGATAAATTGGTATTATTTTCATAACTGATGTTTTGTTAACTGATGAATAAAACATTAAATCACTGAAAACGCCAGTCACGTTTATATACTGAAGTGACAAAAAATGGCTTATTACCAACATATATACAAACATAGGAATACCAGAAAAAATGTCATATTTACAAAGACAGTACATGTAAATGTTTCATTAAATGCAACATCTTATTTAGACAGAACATCAACAATATGAAAGAAAAGTACCATTGACAGTATAAATCACGGCTGTAGCTTCCGGGTTGGAAACATAAGTCTAATTTGTAAATCCTGATCATGCTGCGTTTCAAAATGGAGGACTGTCCTTTTTCTAACGACATGTGAATGACAAGTGGTTAGCCAATGGGCAAGTGGTTCACAGTCAGACCTTCTCCTCCTTATCATATCCCATTTTTTGAAACCAAGATTGCCATGTCATAGACTACCAGACTATAACAGACTCTATCTAAAAAGGAAAGAAAATAAATCCCCACAAAGAAGCAATGACCTTACGATGCTGGAGAGCTGCTTAGTCTGGGAGAGAAAGAGAGAGTCTTTTCCCAGCCTCCTTTAAATCAGGGCAGGACAATCATCAGTTACTCCACCTGGTGCACCTGAGAGAGAGAGAGAGAGAGAGAGAGAGAGAGAGTGGAGCAGGGGAGGGAGTTTAACACAAACCTCTTATAGTTTGATTCAAGAACACCTACTAGGTATTAAGGCCTTGACATCCTTCCTAGTGAATATTCTTAGTTGCAGTGGTTTGTCATCTTATTACGTATGAGATTGTTGCGGTATAAGGAGAATTGCTTAGTTGCTAGGCAATAAACACAGCACCTGTGGGGTTATTTTTTCCTACCATAAGTTAATAAACCCATGTGCTTTGCACATTATAATTTCTGTTTCAGTTGTGTCCTGTGGTGCAGTCTGATTTTTATTCTGGCTCTTTCCTTACTTTTTTAGCTGAATTTATTTTTCTTGCACGTGCATCAAGTTCACTGAGCAATGCCATACATGATGAACTCAGCGCCTGTATATGATCCTGAACAAGAGTTGTTCAGTTCTGTCTTGGTTGTTTATCAGTTGATTTTAGCTAAATTTGTGGTTTTTGAAAACCAAGTTCAAGAATCTAGCAAACCTGTCAAAAGCAAATCTACAGTATATCACATGCTGTAATTTGTGATGTTTGAGACAGCTGTAATATATGAACACTTTGATAGTTTAACATTTTAGTTATTGTATGAAAAGCTGGGCAAACACTAACATACAACACCACAATCACAATCACAGACACATATCACACTTTTACTGGTCAGCTGAAGCTGTGGCTTGTTAACGAGACAGTATATGATCATTAATAATAATAATGCATTAGTCTTATATAGTGCTTTTCTAGACACTCAAAGACGCTTTACAATTTCATGCACTATTCATTCACACCTCAATCATACCTGGTGGTGGTAAGCTACTGATGTAGCCACAGCTGCCCTGGGGCAGTCTGACGGAGGCGTGGCTGCCAATTTACACCTACAGCCCCTCCAACGACCACCAAACACATTCACACTTAGGCAATGTGGGTTAAGTGTCTTGCCCAGGGACACAATGACAGCATGCACTCAGACGGGGACTCGAACCAGCAACCCTCCGGTTGTAAGGTGCCACTGCCAGAGGCCTTTTCTTCTGCCTTCTATACATTTGTCTGGTTTATTATATGTGGTCTTGCCTTGTATATATATATTGTATATATAATGTTGCTAAAATGTATTTTGTAGCTGTGCATTGTAATGATTTAGGTATTAGGCACTATATTTGAATAACATATCAATTTATTCTAATTTTATTTTAGGTTGCTGTTTAATGAACTGAACAGGGCAGCAGATGAAAATTAGCATATTGGGCTAATTCTGGCTCTGTCCCTGTCAGATAGATGAATAAATTAGATCTAAAAGTTTGTACTACACAACGTAATGCATATGAAACAAAAATATAAGTTGTACACCAGAATAGGGATTTAAATGATTAATAATCATCAACTAAATCCTGTATAGTAAAACAACACCATGTCAGCTATTTATGACTCGATGTAGAACAATGTGCTTTCTGCTACATTTGGGTTGATTATTTTTGTAATAATACAAATTCTAACCTTAAATAGACTGACACGTTAGATAAAAGTTATAAATTGATTTGCATGTCATTGATTGAGATAAGTATTTGATCCCCTACAGCCCAGCCAGAATTCTGGCTCCCACAGATTGGCTGTGTGTCCATGTGTCACACAGATTGCAATCAATCAATAAATTACAGATACTCCTGAGCTCAACTTGTAATGCGTGCAAAGCACATCTGTCCACAGAAAAATCCATTCCAACCCCGCTGCCACCATGGGCAAGATCAAAGAGCTGTTACAGGACATCAGGGATGAGACTGTAGATCTGCACAAGGTTGGAATGGGCTGTAAGACCAACAGCAAGAAGTTGGGTGAGAAGGTGACAACTGTTGGTGTGATTATTCAGAAATGGAAGAAATATAAAATGACCATCAATCATCCTTGGTTTGGAGCTCCATGCCTGATCCTGCCTCATGGTGTGAGGATGATCATGAGAAAGGTGGTGGATTCACTCAAAACTACATGGGAAGAGCTCGTTAATGATCTGAAAGCAGTTTGGCCACAGTCACCAAGAACACCACTGGCAACACACTACACTGTAATGAATTGAAATCTTGCAGCACCCGCTGCTGCTTCGAGTTGCCAAGCAGAAGCCACGAAACCTAAAGGATTTAGAGAGTTTCTGTAAAGTGGAGTGGACCGAAATCCCTCCTGAGATGTGTGCAAACCACCAACTACAAGAAACGCCTTATCGCTGTGCTTGCCAACAAGGGTTTCTTCACTAGTACTAAGTCATGTTTTGCTTGAGGATCAAATATTTATTTTACTCAACAACATGAAATAAATTTATAACTTTTACCTAATGTGTTTTTTCTGGATTTTTGGTTGAATTTCTGTCTCTTTCCATTAAAATGAAAGTACCATAAAAAGTAGAGACTGTTCATTTCTTTGTAAGTGGGCAGACTTACAAATTCAGCAGGGGATCAAATAATTATTTTCCGCATTGTATACCTGAACAGACCCTGTTGACCAGAGGTAGAAGGAGAGACTGGTTTAGAAAGGCAGTTATGCTATCATCATTGTTGAAGGGAACTGATCACCGCTGCACCCTCCATCAGAACCCAATTGTAGTTGCTGTGGTAACCAAATCTAATGCTGGTCTCTTTGTTTTTAATTAAGTGGCTCATATGGACACTGGACTTCAAATGGCCCACAAAGAGGCTGCACTTTAACTAGTATGCAATCAAAAACAGGGATAGGATTCAAGTTAGAGTTCCTAACAAATCAGAAGTGGAGACAAGAGATAACTCTAGAGTAGTACTGTTAATGTGGTGTCTCTTGGATGGTAGAAGAATCACACAAATTGCTACTGAGATGGAACATATAGCCAACACCAAGAGTACCAAACTTAATTTAAAAACTGAAGCCTTGTATTATAGATGGACATAAAGATAAATGATCATTATTAACGTATCTCAGGTCTCTTTCGCACAAAAACATTAAATAAATAATACACAGTGAACGAGCCTAGTTTGAATTGCCATTTTTTTTGTTTGCTTTTTTCTCATCAGTATACAAAAAATTCTAAAAATTAAAGGTATTAAAAATAAATACTACAACTATAATGATCGGCTTTCATTCACGCAAACTGCATGGACGAAACTTAAATTCTTTACATATTGACAAATAGGACTCATCGTTTTATGCTCGATCATTGCCTAATGCAGCTTGTGGCATTATCCGTAGATTGCCACAGATATCTGTGTCAGGCCAAGTCCAAGCCCAAGATAACTACCTGCCCAATCATTCATCTGTCTCCTCTCTGACTTGCCCCGAAAGCAAACCCAGTAGGAGCACACCGCCTTTGGCCTGCTTCCCTAATTCCCTCCTGGCTGAAGAGCTTGTCACAGGCAGGGCTGCATTTAGATACAATGCTCCATTACATCAATAATAGATAGGAGGATGAAGGAGGCAGACCAAATAGGATGGGACAGCTCACTCAACAGGAGATGACGAGTCGCAATGATGGGGAAAAGTGTGTGTTTGTATGTGCACATGTACAGTATGTGGGCGTGTGCATAGGGCTGGACATGCTACATGAACAAGAGGTGCACGTGGGAGATAAGATGACGAGAGAGAGAGAAGGTCTGTGGGATACTGGGCGATATCGACTTAGGGGGTTTCTGCTACGATGGCACCATTTAGGATCAGACTGACCCAGTTTCCACAGAGCCCATACATTTTAGATAATCCCTAAGGAAACTGGGTTTGCACAGTCTGCCTTCCCTGCATGATTTTACATTGTAGCATACAGCAGGTAGAGTCAGGGACACAAAATGAAGCACTTAAACATACATGCTGAATCATGCACGGTTGTGTTAAAGAGAGGATATTCATTTCCCTACCTCAGTTAAACCACCTTCCTTTGCTCAATCCTCCTCCTCCTCCATGTACTCTTCCCCCTCTCCCTCCTTTCCCCCTCTGCACCAGTTGAAGTGGTTATGTGGCTTTATGCGGCAGCCATTTAAATCATTACCTTCCCCACATTGATCCAGCCAGAAGGTAATTGGCTCAATCAAGAGAATTAAAAGCCCGGGTAAGATTGAATAATTCAGCACACAGATCAAAAGAGGAGGGGAAGAGGAGAGAAAAGAGGATGGGGGGGGGGGGGGGGGGGGGGATAAGAAGAATGCCGATATTAACACAGTGAATGAGAAAGTGAACACTGCAAGTAAAGGGGAGGGCAAAAAGAATTAAAATGAGAATATTAGCATGTGAATGAGATAGAAGTGTACGCAGAGTGAAAGACAAAATAGTGTAGCATTGTGATGCAGAAAATGATAGACAGGGAGCACTACAATTGCACAATGAGAATAAACAAATAGGGTAAATACTTAAGTGAAGCAGAATGGGAAGAGAGCGTTCCCACAGGACATGTTCATAAAAGCATCCAGTGTTTAAGTAGCTGTCAGATGTTCAGTTTACCCCAGACCCACAAATTAACTCCAGAATTAGGTAATTTTGGTAAGATTTAGTGGTGTTAATGCCATTTTTGTCTTACAACCCATTGTTAGTAATGATTATTCCAAATATTAGAGAATCAACAAGAGTGATCAGAGCCAATCCCAGCTGTCATAGGGTGAGAGGCAGGGTACACCCTGTACAGGTCACCAGCCTGTCACAGGGCTAACACAGAGAGACAGACAACCATTCACACCTATGGGCAATTTAGAATCACTAATCAACCTAACCCCAGTAAACTGGATGTCTTTGGACTGTGGGAGGAAACTAGAGTACCCAGAGAAAACCCACGCAGACATGGGGAGAACATGCAAACTCCACACAGAGAGGCCCGGGCCAAGGTGGATTCAAACCGGGCCCCTCTAGCTGTGAGGCAACAGTGCTAACCACCATGCCACTGTGCTGCCCTAACTCAGTTAAAAAAAATAGACAACAGTGTGGTTGGGCTAGAGTACTGATGTTGAAAATAGAGCCACCGTCCTCCCATGAACTTTGCTTTCAAAGGTGAAATATTGTTTGTCATTTTTAATAATGTGGGCAGTAAAGGAAGGTCAAAACAGCTGTTCAAATGCTCATGAATGTCAGAGCTGTTTTTTATAATTACAGATAGAAGGTTAGAAGGACAATTGCAGCCATCTCCTGCCTTGAAG
This sequence comes from Archocentrus centrarchus, assembly GCF_007364275.1. Classification (NCBI taxonomy): domain Eukaryota; kingdom Metazoa; phylum Chordata; class Actinopteri; order Cichliformes; family Cichlidae; genus Archocentrus; species Archocentrus centrarchus. The sequence goes on along the minus strand of NC_044366.1, from coordinate 23,758,653 downwards.
CATTAACTGTCCCGTAGCTTTTCTTTTTTTTTTGGTCAGTATCTAAGCTTAGCTGAGCTGTTCAATAATTTTTTTCTCTTTGATTTCAGGTCATTTCAGTCCACCCAGCAGAGGACTGCTTTTGTTGTGATGTGAGAAACGGATGCAGAAATTGGAATCAATTTTAACTGGGCAGATGCTCTCATTTAATGCAGTTCCTTCAACCATATCTGCAATGGCCTCGCAGGAGTCTTCCAGTCGACTTAACTGCAGTCCCAGTTGTGTATGCCAGCCTGTTAGTCTTCAGCCTCTTTCTCACCAGTAGTAGAGTCACATGAGCCCTGTCCTCCCCTGCTGTGCTCCCCTGGCTGCTGTGCAGTGCCATAGAAAAACTTGAGGAAATGTCTGCGCTTTGAAAGCAATATCCAGCCAGGCTGAGAGAAGGAACACAATAGATAGATGAATATATAATGCACATAAACAGCAACTAATCCACACAGTCTATGTGAGCCTTGATGAGTGCACAAGTGCGCGGGTATAAGCAGCTGATTGTAGTGTTAAATTGTGGCATACGCTGGCCTTTTTTATTGATGGGTTTGGGTGCTTGTAACCTTGTGAGCTAATACATCATCTTAATCAGAATGTTTGCTTTTAATCGAATCTGTTTGTCTAGTGTTTAGAGATGAGCAGAGCTCCCTGTGCTGGCAAGCATATGCACAAACATACACACACAGTCTTGCATCATTTCAATACAATAGCATAGTGATATCAAGGGAATATAAAAGGGGAAAGGTTTGGATATTTAAGAAGACAACCAACCAAGTTCAGAGCATTTTATTGCTATTTGTGTTAAATAGTTCACACAGCGTGCCGCATGCTCCTGCACTTCCATTTCTGAATGTATCACGGATGTAGGAATGAGAAATGTACACACAGAGTAACACAGATGCTCTGTATTCAAATGACAGCTTTTTTTTTTTAAACTACTTTTATGCCTTAGCCCAGCACTAACTTTATATCAGTATGAAGCTGTGTTCGGACGTAAGTGTGACTTGTCATTGGTAATGGACCGTGAATTATAGACATGGTTCATATATCACAATCATGTTCACACTGTAACATGCACAAATTTGCATGTGAGATTAGTGAAAGCTGCTTGACCTCTAACCAAGGGCGTGATGGGTGGTAGAAGGATATGATACGGGAGATGTAGCTCTAAAATATGAGTCAATTTCCTGCGGGGCTTATCGGAGCAGTTTGACTGGCGTGTGAGCAGCGAGTGGCCATCAGTTGTCAGGATTTAAACTTAGGGAGGAAATGAGATGCTGGGGTGTGCTTTGAATATCCTTTAACGATAGGATAAAAATGAGAGAGAAGGGCAAGAAAACCCACACTCTAAATACTTTATATCACTATAGAAAGGAATGCATGCTTCAGTGGTATGGTTAGTATTCACAAATTATCTAAATAGAAGCGGCATGCTAATCTGTCGTTCTTCTCAGCTGGAGCAGTATTAGAGCTATGCCTAGTGTGTTTTGAATAGATCCAGTACTTTACTTGCTGTGGTGGCTGCATCAGACTGTCTGGATGACAGACACATCTTCCTCCCTTCATTAATCTCCATTTAGTTCTGCACTGGAGGGAGTAAGGGAGGGAGGGAGAGAGGCAGACGGAGAGGGAGGGAGCGAAGCCAGCAAGGGAGCATTGGACAGGGGGGAAAGAAGAGCAAGATTAAAGATATGACTGGCCATGAAATCGAAAAGGAGATGGAGGATGGGAGAGATGGAGAAAAGATGGAGAAAAAGAAGATGACGGGAACCTGAAATTTATATACTGAGTTAAGGTGTAGTTGCTGAGAAGATGAGTGAGAAAGGTGAGGAAAAAGAGGGCACGGTGGAAGCGTAGATGACCCGAGGAATATAGGTATAAATTGGAGAAAAATCAAGGCAGGAGAGAATGGCAGGGGAGGGGAAAGGGAGCCTGCTGTTTGATCTTTAACAGGATTATTTTTCCCTGCTGTCCTTTTATTTATTTGATTTTCCCTCATATTTATTCATATGTAAATTCTGGCTGTGTGCCAGCAGAAAAACCACATCGGGCTTCTGAGCTTCACCCTGTGACTGTGCATCACCAATACACACAGCCACGCTAGTTAATCCTAAAGAGATTTCTGTGAACCTCTGCAGCCCTGCAGTAGGCAGGGATGCACAAAGCTGCATTTTTTTAAAAGTATTTTGAGTTCTTTTGTTTTAACAGCCAACTTTTAGAACTACGTGACCATCTGCTTATTTGCTCTCTGTGTGCATAGAGGGATGCTGGTCCAGCATCATCTTTGTATACTATCCATCAGCCCACACTGAAAGACAGGAAACAAAGCTAAGGCCAGCCTGTACCCTGATGATTATGTTGATTCCCTTATTGGGATTTGTCTGGTACTTGACCTAGTGGACTCCTGTTTGAGTACTAAACCCTCATCTGAGTGGTAGGTGCTGGATTCTGCGCTGATATCGATTTGGCCTTCCTCTCCGATTAGACATTTCTGGCACCGTCGATCGTCAATAAAGCCATCATTTGAGTACAATGCTTAACTCTGTGGCCTGTAGCCCAATCGGGATTTAGATATCTCTATATTTTTAATGTCTTTGTGGTTCCTCAAGCTAAATGGTTGATATTTTTGAGCTATAGAGATATCCCTTACTAATGCACAAATGCTGTAATCTCATTTTGTGTCATGTTCAGAGCTTATTTAAGCTAATTTTTGTACATCAGTGTGTTCTTATGTGCATACGCTTACCCTTAAAAGCCCCTCATGTGGGATTTAAAAGGACTTTGCGGTCAATGGGCAGAATCAGAAAGGGCACACAGAGTCCTCTGTGACATGACAGTGTGCATCACAGATTCTGCCATAGATTTATTATGTTCCTTCTTCCTTTAATATTTTATATAAACCCGCATACTTCAGTACATATTGTACTGTAGTTCCTAGTGTACATACATTAAACACAGATGTGTACAAGCTTCACAAATCTGTGTCCACAAACTAGATCATAAAAAGTGTGCATGTGTGTCTGTTGTCCCCCAGCAGACAGTACAGAGGATAGCCATTAGACCAGCACTGCAGATTGTCTTGTAGGGTGCTCAAGGCCACAAAATGCAATTAGATTCTAGTATAAAATATTTATTTCCACAACACCTACTGTGCACTAGAGGAGCCTTTACTCACAGTGTGCTTAAATATGAAAATAGTCCATAAAGTACATGCCTGAGAGAGCAGCAGATACTATTTCTCAGCGTGGGCTCCTGTGCTGTGGGCACTGATGAGTGCATGCAAATAAAACTGAGGGCAGTGCAACATATGACTGCTAAGTTTGTTACTTTCTTATAAACTTAAAGTTAATACAGTATAATACGTTAATCCAGCTGGGGTGAAATGACACAAGCTTACACATTGCTGTTCATATTTCTTTATGTTTCAATTGATTTCACTTCATTCCAACACAGTGATAGGTGTACTGTGAGGTCAGGAAACTACACCTGTTTACCTGCCTGAGAGACCTCACATAGTTGTATTTACATTATATTCATGACTGAAATGTAAATAATTTTAAACACAGGAAGTTCCAAATGTGACATCTTTTGCATGTTCATATTTATGGTAGCTTAAAAAAACTTCAGTAGCACAATTAGGGCCAAAATGATAATGATGATTATTTTGTTCAATATTGAGATCACAAATCAGTTACTCAGTTGTTGATTTATTTTAGTGACAAAAAATGTTTTCATTATGCTGTCATGTAAACAGAATGCTGCTTTCACATCTTCACATCTGTACAAATCTTTGCATAAAAATATCCTCATTCACCTAAATCCAGTGCATCTCTCAGAAGAAAAACAATATTACATATTTAAAAAGACATAGCACAACTGTGACATCTCTTTCTATTTCCCTTGTGACATTTTGAAGGTATTGCCACTTTGGAAAAATAACTCTGTGAGAGGATAACATATATTTTATCAAGCAACTTTACTATTTTCCTACTTTACTATTTTCCTGAAACATTTGTTACCTGTTTAGTGGGCACACGTCTGCAATTGGTGATTTCTGCCCGTCTTTGTGAGCTGACGTGCTTTGCTGGCTCGCTTTTATGGACGTCTGAGTTGACTTTGAATCATTCACATTGCTTTTATTGCGCTGCAGTTTATGGTGTGTTTTCATGTGGTTTAATAAGTTGTGTTGCTTTGCGGTGCTGGCACACAGCACTCTTTGCATATGATTTGTCCTTGGTTAACATCCGATGCACTAAATCTGAAATATTGCCAAACAACAAACTGTGATCCGCTCTGAGGGACAAGTTCTTCACTTTCTGCTGTTCCAGACATTTGAATTTTAGCGTTAACTCATTCCAACTAATCCAGGAAACTTCAAGCTGCGCGGTGCAGGGAACAGCTGTCTTTGGCACATGCAGGCACATGTTCAGGCAGAGATCCCTGAGCACCTGATTTGCTTTTGCTTTGTATTTTAACTGACAGAGCATGCATTTTAAATATCGCACGATCACGCTCATTTAATTGTGGGATTCCAAAAATCGTGATTGAGCCCTAAGTGCAATCGAAAGTGTCCTAACTGAAAACATCACAAAACTACGACAGAACGTGCAAGGCCCAAGACCTCAAGTCTGTGCAATGAGTAATTAAAACTGCCATAATCAGAACATACACTAATCAGCGAGTTGTCTGAGCAAAGCCCAAAGGATATCAAAAGTCAATAACTACCTCAACCATAGCCTGTTCACCCTGCTGCCATTTGGCATCTGATACTGGAATCCCCACTGCTCTACCACAATCTGAGGCATATCTTTCCTATGTGTGGTTATCATACATGTGCATTGTTACAAAACAAATGAGTAACAATATAAAATTGTTTGCCTCTGCCTGCTGCAACATAAAATTCTAGTAACAATATAATATTAGTATTATATCAATATAATATTGATATAGTTACTTATAACTGAGTACTTATGTGTAGTTTTACTAATTAATGCTTCTTCCTCTGCTGATGGCATTGAATTTACTTTATTTTTCATCTTGTGGTGTCCACCTTGTGTGTGTGTGTTTAATTTTGGGTATTCCTGTCTTCTACTTTGTGAGGCAGGGGTTTGTTCTTAGCAAATGAAATACCCTCAAAAAACATTTTCAAAGCCAGAATTTTAAATGAAAATTTAACTACTGACAATTCACTTTGACCTTTGTGGTCTCTCGTAACACGAGCTACCACCTTGAGTTGGGGTGGTATACCTGAGGAATTTAGTATTCAAGCTTGGAATAATCATTGTGTGTCCAAGCTTCTAAAGAAGCAGGAATCAATCAATAGCGGTTCTTGTGCCTCTTAAGGTGACATCTTCTTTGCAGTGTACTCAACAAGGACCATAGAGCTGCCTCTTCTGTCCTCTCCAGCTTAGACCGAAGTGCTTAAGAATCTTGGCTGATCGGGGTTTTGCGGCGATCTTTTGTGCAGGGCCCAGTGAAGTTTACAAAATGGTGCGAGATTTGAAAATATGTAAAGTGCAGGGACAGGTGAACCCTGACTGCAGGAAGCTTTCAAGTGCAAGAGTCAGCAAGCTGTGAGCTGGTTTTGCACTCTCACCGTGTCTTCCCAATGTGTTTGTGTGGGTGAATGAGTGGGTGGAGGACAAATGTTATAGCAATAAGCAGTATGGGCAGCAGTTCATATAAGGAACCAACATCTCTGTAACAAAGTTTTCTGATCATTCTTGGAAAAACTTGGGGGCTGGGGTAGGGGTTTGATAGGATTTTCAAACTGGCATTCAGATCTAAAAAAACCATGTTTGTACTAGGTTTCTGTGTTGAGTGCCAGCAGATACTTTATATGCATATATTGTTCTGTCAGACAAAACCAAGCATGCATATGCACGCACATTTATTTGCATGTGTATATGTATAATATTTGTGTGCGTGTGTGTGCGTTTGTCTGTGTTTGTTTTTTGCCTCCACTGAGAGGATTACTGTAGATTTACAAGGCCTGTTAACAATGAGTAGACCCACCCAAGGGACCCATACTCAATCACTATCACAATGAAATGCTGCTAATTCCTATTTAAAGCTTGCGCAGAGCCACTGCCCTCCCTACTCTCCAGGCCAAGGGAGAGCAGGCAGCTCAGAGACAGAGTGAGGAGGAATGCACGTTTTGGTAGTCAGTATAATTTCTGTTAATTCGTTTCAGTGATTTCTTCTGTTCGATCCCCATAAATCACTACAATTTTTTTCTGGATATTAACTTCATGAGACTAATGTGTGCGTGTCACTAGGGAGCGATGCATGTTAGCATCTGTGCCATTTGTCGTAGAAGTGAACACCCAAAAGCCCAATCCTCACAAGCACCACTCCTTATTGGCAAGCCACTGAATAATTCAGAAGTTTGAAACGTGAATGGGATTGCTTTCGCTTCTGGCTAGCAGGTTAATGTTGGGAGTCTGCCGCTGCATTAAATGGATGCAGTAATTTGTAATGTCAGAGCAGTCAATGCAAGCAGCAAAAAAGGGCATGATTTTGTGTTATTGGATTGCATTCCATTGGTGGACATTTATTCTTATTGTATATGCATTTACTGTATGGTGTTCCTGCCTGCACTCACTGACTTTGCTTCTTCTCCCATCTAATTCACATCCATTTGGAGAAAAAAAAATGTAATTGGACTCAGAATCAGGGACACAAATCTCCAGCTACATAAATATTTTAGTCTTTCTATCTTGCTAGTCTCTGTCTTTGTCATCTCTTTTGTGCTGTGCATGCGTACAGGTGCACCTGAAAACACTCTCTGTGTGTATATGCTTGCAAGTTCTGCAGGAGCTATAGTTCTTTTTTTTTTCCTGCTTCTTCTTGTGGTCATTAAGAGGAACACATTTTTGGCACCAGTTCACTTGAGAAATGCAGTTTACTTACACAGTAGACAAACTCTTGCAAGTGAAAGCTGGCAAGCATACGCACATGCACGTATACAGTGTCTTTAAACTGGGACGCTAAGATAATTGGGGTAATGATTTTTGCATTATTAATGAACCAAGCTTCATACTCATCTTAATTGAAAATGTTCTTTTATCTTCAGCACATGCTCGTTTGTCCTCTCTGTACTGAAAGTCCTGCAATACATGAACTTTTTTTTTTAATCTCCCAGTCCACCTTTTCTCTTTCTCTCAAGACTTTTTGCTGGCTTTACATTGCAACTTGGATTGTTTGTTGTATGCTGTTTTGCAAACATATTCATTTAAATAACTTACTACAACTCAGGAAAGGTGTGAGTTAACCAGGGAACTAGTAATACTCAGCAGGAAACTGAGAGAATATTGTAAATCTTGCTTGTTTATTTCTAGTGTGGAGTAAAGAAAAGAAACATCGATTAAAGGAGATGGGTAATGGGTGAAATCCAGGAGGTTTCACTGCAATATACTTTGGGGGAGAAGATCATGGTAAGGGACAGGCTGCAGTGAGGTATCATACAGTGGCCTAGCACCCATAGTGGATCAAAATGGGCGACAGAGACTATACAACATTAAACAGGGGAAAATATTTAAGGGAATGCACAGACAGAGCACTGATCACACTTCTGCAGGAGTGATGATATCAATAATAGGTTTTTATTGACTTGTTCAACTTTGTGCCATCAGTCAATAACCAGCCCTGCCAGCACTCCTAGGTGGGCCCCATATGGGATAAGCAAGGGCAAACATTATGGGCCCCATAAGGTTTTGTCTGCGGTTTCCATGGTGGCCCTACATGGGTTTGCCCAGATAGATTTTAACCGGCCCTGAATATGTATTCATTGGGACCGAGACGGTTGACTTACATGAGGCCCATGCAGGGTCCATGCATAGCCCATGCATGCATGGACCGTATGGGTCAGAATGAACACATATTCAGGGCCGGTTAAAATCTATCTGGGCAAACCCATGTAGGGCCACCATGGAAACCGCAGACAAAACCTTATGGGGCCCATAATGTTTGCCCTTGCTTATCCCATATGGGGCCCACCTACAGTAGGCGTGCTGGCAGGCCAGCATCAGATGCTGTTGGATGATTATGTATAGACCTTGCTCTAACAGCCCTTTCCTGGCGAGCGTCTGTCTTTTGATGGTGAAATATACAAGTTTCAGTTGAAATAACTTGAGCTGTTTTGTTTGTATGTGTTTGTCAGAGGAACGGTTCCTGGATCTAGGCTTGGGGCAGTGTGTCATTAACTCCTCTGGCCCCGAGTGCCAGCTCTCACTGGAGACGTCTCTTTAATGATTGGACAGACTTGCAGATGCATGGATGGATGGATGGATCATTGCTTCCTTTCCTCTCCCACCTGCTCTCTCATCGTCAATTCTTCTATTGTCACCTTGATTTAGCGTCACATTTATTACTCCTCTGTGATTATCGTGGTATTTAGTGGTGTATGTCCAGTAATAGAGGTCTCAAGAAATGCTCGCTCACACAGCCTGAGGATACAAAATCTAATGGTCCAAAAAATGTCTAGACATACAGTAACCCAGTTTCAGAAAGTTTTTGGAAGGGGGCGGGTGCAGTTTTGATTGGACATTTTTCCGTCAAAGATTTATAATCTAACTCTACAGCAGTTTAAAATCGAAAGTCATACTTGTAGTACATGTGCAGTAATTTCCCCAAAGGTAAAATGTTAATGATAAGATACATCTGTATCTTCGAAAGGTTGTCCTGCTGATAGAGACGTCAGATGATGAATTGCTCATATGGGGTGTTGGACTAACAATGTATTTTGTTGTTTTATTTCTAGGACTTGCTGTATGAGGCTTTTCACCTTGTTTTCTTTAATATCAAATTCCCATTGTACATCCCTTGTCAAAGCTAGCTTTGCTGTGGGCCTGAGGGTGTGGACAGCCATGTGCTTTTCCCAGCGCACATATCCACCAGCTGCTTCTTTTTATAAGACAGCCAAGAAACTTCTCCGTCAGGGCTTTCTGTCTAGTTTTTTGCATTTTATAAATATAAACAGGCCTTAGGGAATGAAGTTTACACAGATCTGAAGCTGCATAGCCAATGAAAATAACAATAATGCTCACCATTCTAGCTAAGGTTTTTGTATTAACTGATTACTGAGAGCACAGTTGTTTGTCTGTGAGTGGAATTTATTGCCTTGTTTTGTTCCTCTCGTTCTTCCTCCTCCTCTTTATTTTTGTGTCTCAGGCCGCAAGAGGGAAGAGGGAGAGGAGCATGGGTGATAATGACTTGTCAAATTAGAAGCGATGGAACCTGCAGCGAGTGTAAACACAATTCGGAATGTTCAGATGACATTTTCCAAGCTGTATTTCTACTGGGGAAGATTAGCAGAGTGACAGCTCAGCCTGAATCACATGGATCACAGCTGCACAATGGAGCGCAGTGGCACACACACACACACACACACACACACACACTCACACACATACACTCACAGACAGAGAGGGGAAGAAATAACTGGCATTTTAATACAACACTGCAGACTGACACCTGCATAGACAAACACAAAGACTTCCACACAGGGGAAAAAAAAAATGCACATCTGCACACAAGCTTTGCATTTGAGGATTGTGTTATTTGAAGTGCTTTTCTTGCTTGGCCTTTTTTCCTAGTTATGGTCCAAAGGACCTGGCTCAGTCAGTCAGCTTGTGTATGGATTCATGTCCATGTAGTCTGCCCGCACCCTGTCAGCATGATGGATGGTGCTCACACCTAGCCTTGACTTTATATCTTATAGGGACTTTATTTGCATGTGTTCTCATTGCCAGTAAAACTGCACATGATGTAGGAGAGCCGCAGACTTTTTAGTTGTTAAGATATTAGGGGCTCCTGTTTCTTAGTGTTCCATTTTACGCATGGCCGTCCACCCCAGCAGAAAGCGTGAGCGGTGCTACTCATTTCCCAAGTTCGCCTATGAAATAAAGAGCCATTTACGAGGAACAATGTCCCGGCCACCACATCTCCCTCTATCCTGCCCCCACTATTGGAGAGATACTATTGAGAGTCCCGGCCACATCAATTTGGGCCTCAAATGACTTTCTCCAGCTGGCCAAATCCTGACAAGCTTTCTGTTCTCCTTAAAAAGAGCCCCTTTATCATCAAGAGAAAGGAAGAAAGGATGAGCGAGGGAAAGCGAGCGCGGGAGAGAGCGAGAGGAAAGTCAAAAAGCTAATGTCTCAGTGACACCCTTTTGCACACAACAGGGGAAATTTCTGTTCTATAAAGGGTTCTGGTTAATTTGAAGTCAATTGGAGAGTTATTAAAAGGATCTGAGTGAGCTGTGCTGAACTTGGTCAAGGGCAACAAACCCACCCTGGTTTCTATATGAACAATAGAAACAGGACTCACCTTCAGGCAAACTTGAAAGTTTCTGTGATTCACCAAAAAAACACTACTCAATTACTGAACACTGTATGCATGTTGACTTTTGGGTTCTAGCTTACTGTCGGTATTCTATCCACACTTATATTTTGCTTGCTGTTTCTTTAGGAAAGGATTCTGTGGGGTAAATCTTGTTTTTGAGGATTTGCGTCAGTTTCAGGTCTTATTTTTGGTTTATCTCTCAAAAATCCATGTTGCCTTTGAAATTATTCTGCCAATATATATGCAAATGCAAACATCTACTGCTATAAATTAGATTTACTTAATTTCACTATCTTCCCTATATCCTTTCTGTGGTTCTCTGGTGCAGCTTCAGTAGTTTAACGCAGCACTTGTGCATTACATCATATTGTACAGAGCAAGGACTACAAATATTATCACAAAGGAAAAAGAAAATAATGAAAGAAGCTGCAGAGAAAAATACGCCCAGTGTGTTTCACATGCAGTATTCTATTTTGTTCTACTTATGTGAAGACACATGTATTATTGTTACATCCATTAATGTGTGTAATGTCTCAGATTATAGATGATCAGCTATGTTTGAGATAATTTGTATTGAATTTTCTGCATAACAGGCACAACTATAACGATGTAAAAAAATACTCAAGAGATAAATTCAATAAAAAATAATAGATAACAGCTATAACAGATATTAATAGTAGTCATTAAGAAAGATCGTTATCTTAGACTTACATATACTGTAAGGATGCATAAGGTTTGTGGCAGTGGTGGCCATTTTGGTCCATTTGATTGTACAATGCTCATAATCTTTGTTAAGTAAAAGGCCAATTTTCTAAATGTAATAAGAGCTTAATAAGTTGTAACACAGAATTTTAAACCAAGAAAGCCAAGAAATGAGGGGGCCAAAAAAGGCATTTGTCTCTAATTAAGTGCAATCCATTTGTTATTGCATATGCAAGGCAGTATTTGGAATTTAACCAAAAATTATAGTCGTATTTACCAAGGGCAGAAGAAACTGGACACTACAAACTGTGCACGGGTACCTCAGGATTATTGATCGTTGGTCGTTATCCCCCTTCCTCACCAAGATTAACTTCAAGTTTTAAGTGAAAGTGGGGGTAGTTTTTTCTTTTTCTTTTGCTTTAACTTATCATAAATGTAATTTGAGGCCTCCTGGTGCAGCCAGTTGGGAAGATGTTAAGTTTTTCTTTGGGAGTGTTACAGCTGTAGTGGCAGTTTCATGCAGGTTAAATGGTGGACTGTGGAAAAAAAAAAAGTTAAAGAAACAGAGAGGAGATTAATGATGGAAGTGAACCTCAGAAAGACACTGAGAGAGATCTGGGACTTAAAATGGTTAAAAAGCAACATACAGTTGGCATAATTTCTACTAGATAAATGACTAAATGTGAAAACCTTCATCACTTTATGGGAATTTAAGTTCTTATTATTATTTCTGCTCCATAATTCTATGACAAGTAACAAAGTAAGTTGAAGCCATAGATAAAGTTAATTAGGCCTCTTCAGATGACGACTTTCTTATCAAAAGACTTTATTGGCTGAAATGCAGTGGCTTACACTTTTGGAAAACTGGCATGCTCCCGTCCCTTGCAGCTCACCTTTCAGGCTAGTATAACCAAGGCAGTGTGGACAGTGAGTTTGGCTGGAAGTTGTGTCATAGAGGCTGTATGTCAGCAGGTCTGGCAGACAAGCTTTTGTTTGGTTTACCTATGCAGTCAACACATCACAACCCATCATTTGTTTGTTTCTTTCACTTTCTTTCTCTTCTTCTACATAGCCACCCTTTCCTTATATAAGATGAGGAAGTTATTTATTTAAAGTTAATTCTGTTTTTTCATCACTGTTATTTATTTATTTTTTTTATTCAGTTGTCGCAGGAAATAAGAGACAAGTACGATGGCAGATTTACTCAAAGAAGAATGATGCTCAACTTTCTTCAGAGCAAATGCAGTTCGCCATCTTAAGAGAGGAATTATCAGCATTTCTTCACATTTGCATATAAATGAACAATGGTAAACTGTTAGTGAAAAAGAATGATTTAGAGACAGAGAAATATAGAGTGGCACAGCTCAAGGAGGAGAGATAAGCAAAAAGCAGATATCACATTATTTGTCCATGCTGGGGGTATGTGTGTGTGCGTGTGTGTGTGTGGTTTTAGAAGGAGAGGGATAAGCAATTGGACGGGTGTTTCTTCAGAACAGCTGGCTAATAATAGGAATTGTGTGTATTAGTGGATGCAGAGCTGGATGTTTCCAAATGTTCACACTGGGTCTGCATACATGTACTGGCCTCAGTTGAATAATTTGCCATGCATTACTATTTGCAGAAATAGAGGTGGAGTGTGGAGTGTGTAAATGCTAACTGCGGCTATGTGAGGTGCTATCAAAAAGAAGCTGGCCCCACTGCACCAGTGGGGGATCATCTAAGACCAAAATAAAGCATATATTGTATAGTAAAGACAGATGGCAGAAGCTCATTTTCCTCATTGTTCTGAAAAAAATGTCCTCACATTGTCAAAAACTAAGCATTCAGAGGCCTTGGACTCTAACTGGTCTCACACAATTACTTTTTTTCTTTCTGAGGTGAATGAACTGACAGTTAACATGTGGATGCCTGTTTGATCTCATTGTCCTGTTTATAAGATGACATACAGTAAGGAGCAGTTCTTATAGGACTTTTTTTTTTTTACAACAAAGAATCAGAACAACCATTGGACATAACAAAATAAAAGAAGAATTGTGTTACTTCAAGCAGAGCCCTGACTACATTAGTGTACTGGCAGCAGCTCCTACATTCATACTTCACAAACATTGCTTACTCACAGCTCTCAGCTATTATCTGACTTGTTACATCCAATCATATTCATGCAGGTGTACAGCAGAACAATAATAGCCACAAATATCTCGCTATTACTTGGGTGATACACTTATGTCATCCCTCCAACACAGCATGTCCCTCATTCTGTGCTTTATTTATGTGGAGATCTGATGTTCACCCACCTCTATTTCAAGGCCAGGAAGCCTGGAAGAAGCACTCAAATTCAGGGCGCAGGCAGGGACTCACAGAGGAACAGTTGGCTAAAAAGACAAAGCCAGAGATTTACAGAGACAGCAGGGATTCTATCACCACGGGTTAAGATTCAGGTAGTGGTTGGCTATATTGTTCCTTGATTAAATAATCTGGAGGATAGATGAGGAGACAGAGAATTTAGGCCAGGTAATGAGCCTAAATGACACATTGTGATTGGTACCTAATCCCATTTTAAAGACTAATGTGAGAATGTTTTCTCTATATTTACTACTCTGTATATTTAGTCATCCTATTATCTCAATATAAAGGACTTAGAGTACTAATGTGTGCAGCACAGTAGAATCAAGTCATTTGAAAAGAGCTTAGGATGTTAGCCCATATAGTGAACTATTTTATTATAGAATCTGCACCATTACCTTAAGCGGTCAGTATGACTCTTAATCCACAGCTGGAGAGGCAGAAAGCCATCGAGAGATACTGTAGTTCATAATTATCGTTTGATATAGGTGAATTTATATGTTGGTCATCTCTTTCCCTTTGCAGTCACTGGTTAAAAATGATGTTTGTTCTGAAAGGTAATAATCTGATTCATATGGAAATACATTTTATAAAGTAGTCAAAAATGAAGCAATTATTTATGGTTCTAGAGATCAGTAAAAAGAAATTTCCAAATTGGCAGCGGAGGAGGAAAAACAAGCAGGCCAAGCTACAAGTTATAGGGGCATAGGGAGATAGGAATGGAGTCATCTATGTAGCGTGGGTGTAAACTGAGAAAGAGAGAAAGAGAATGAGAGAGACAGAAAGTTATTAAGAATCCTTATCCACATATAGATCATTGAATGTCTTCCTGGCCTGCAAGAACCCTGCCGCCCACCCAACATCTGATAATTACACTTCATTAAGAGAGCAGGTAGTGATGAGAGAAGCGAGTTCGATTACTGAGGGCGACGTGAGAGCGAGTGAGCAACATGGAAGTTGGAAGCACCCTGGAGGAATATTATGTCATGAAAGGATCACAGGAATTTGATAATGGGACAAAGAAAAGCCGGAGTTGACTGAGGTCGCACGTAGCCCAATCTGTGATTTTATGTTTTGGAGGTTGGGTTGGGTTTCAAGTGTGTGTTTGCTTTTTTGTGTGGCTCCAGAAGTGTGTATGCATGAATGCGAGTAAATTTATTCTAGCTCAGGGGTCTGTATTTATTGCCTTGCTTTAGTGTCACATGAAGATGGACAGGTCTGGACCTCAACACAGAATGTAATAAGGTTTCTTTGAGACACACACACACTTACACACACACACACACACACTCACACACAGATATCCCATACTGTAGCTTGACATTCCCCCCCTTGCTATTTTCCTGCACCAGCCATACCTGTACCCTCTACATCATGTGGTGTAGCACTACTAGGGCATCAACAGCAGAGTAGCAGTAGCCAGTAAAAGCGTGCTGCAGCTCGCGGCACTGCAGTAAGAATCAGAGGAGCAGAGGCCACCTTTCTTCAGACTGACAGCCATGTGGGAACGTGTCCATACGGAAAGATCCTTTACAGTATGGGCTTGTTTAAGAGTGGGTGAACAGAATCAGTACAAATGTGTGATGTCCCAAAGGAGCATTGAAGAAAAGAGA
Organism: Archocentrus centrarchus; assembly: GCF_007364275.1. NCBI lineage: Eukaryota > Metazoa > Chordata > Actinopteri > Cichliformes > Cichlidae > Archocentrus > Archocentrus centrarchus. The sequence continues at coordinate 23,743,621 of NC_044366.1, read as the reverse complement.
GAGCTCGTGTATGTGTGTGTAGATATGTGTGTGCTGTCAGTGTGAGAGAGTGAGAGGTGGGGACTGCAGTATTCCTCCAGCGGGAAGCATTGATTTTCCGGCCCAGCGTGGGGATGTGGGAAATGTCAGCCTCTAATTGAGTTGATAAAACCGTTTTGAGTCTCAGACGTAAATATGGTTTCCCCCACAAAAGGCCACCGCATTAGACAACTCCCATTGGGATGTCTGTAAGGAATGAAAGGTCTCCTTGTGTGTGTGTGTGTTTACATATACATACTTTTATGCATGTGGAGTTTGTTTCTCAGACATCTCATGTCTGCATGGTGAAAGGAAAAGACAGGCATGGTGCTTCTGAATAAAGTGTTTTCTTTCATTGCTTCATTCAGGCAAGCTTGTTAAAGTAAACAGTTTTTGTTGTGGCACAGAGGGCAGAAATGGATATTGTGAGAGCAATGCAGAGGTCATATCCATTAGAGGTGTAGAAGGTGCATACAGAAAAAGATAAATGAAGCCTCTGTTATCCCTGCTGATTAGTAGATTGATATTCAGAGAGGGGAGATTTACCTTCTACTTTCAGCAGAAATTCACCCCAGTCTGCTGTTTAGTCTTTCTTTGAGGTTTATATCCTTTTCTGTTTATGTTCCCTTGTAATTATAAAGGCTTATCACAGTATCTAATAGAGCATCCGAATCTTTAACAAAAAGATTTTCTGTAGCTTTAACAGTGTTCATCAGTAAGATGCTTGACAGTTAAAGTAATGAAGGCTGAAGTTGTGAGGTATGTAGGTAAACACATATGAGAATACAGTTAAGCCTGTTTGCATGTATTAGGGCATGTGGGCAGAGAGATAATTAGACAGGGTTTCACGTATTTGTGCACACACACCTTGTAATTCTTTCACATTCAAAATGTATGTAGGTGCACACACATTTGTGGCTAAGCACACTGCTAATTACTGACATAATTAGGCAGACAACCATTCGTATAGGGAACGCACACTCATAAAAACCACACACACACACACACACACACACACACACACACACACACACACACACACACACACACACACACACACACACATTACTTCCCTGGTAATTAAGAGTATTAATTACAAGCATAGCTGTCCCTGTGAGGCTCCGTATCACTCACAGACTGGCACGCAGCAGGGTTCTTATTACTTTATCTCACCACACCATCACCACTTCTCTCTGTCTCTTTCTCTCAGTCTCTCTGGTTACACATGCACACACATGCTCTCAAATATACACCTGCTGGATAAACAAATGTTACCTAATTAGTCAGAGACTGATAGCTGGCCATAGGTTAAAATCCAGTAGCTTGGGAACTAAGTCAGATCTGCTTGCCAGAAGTAGAACAGACCAGTGTTCCTGGTAGGCTGTGCCAGTTTTTTTGATTTTGTCAAATGTCTTTTCAGCCACTTTACCCTCTAGCTGCTGGGTTTTTTTTGTTTTGTTTTTTTTTTTTTTGTATTTTTGTTTGGTTTTGTTTCTTTCTGCACCTTGAAAATCGCAGCTTTTGAGTTGCATTAAACATTTTACAGATACGCTATAAGATATCATTTTTATCGATCCATTTTCTTCCACTTATCTTTTTCAGGGTCATGTTAGGTTTAATTTTTAAAACAGTATTCTTGTCAACTGCAGTATATACACAAACTTAGTCAGAAGCATGTAAAAAAAATCACAATAGCTGAGCTGTAGAACTGTTAGACCAGTTGTTTGAAGAGCTTATTCCCAGACAATGAGCTAGCCTTGCACTCTCATGTACTGTAGCTGCGGTGCATCCACAGCATCCACAGCAGGTGCCTGACATCTTTTATGAAGATATTTTATGGTTAATTCCAAATGTCACAGTGGTTGTGCGTTTGGTTATTGCATGAGAGAGTCTAAGCTACCTTTGCAGAAGCCGGTGTGGCACATATGCCCTGGATGAGCAATATCAACATGGCAAGTGAGGAGGGAAGAGTTGTCTAGCACAGGCATTACAATTTAATTGCAATCCTCAAAACAAACAAACACACACACACACACACACACACACACACACACACACACACACACACACACACACACACACACACACACACACACACACAATATAGAACAAAAAGCAAAAAGATTTCAGCTACGTTAATATCCATTCAGTACACACAATGAAACAATGGTATACTTGCATACTGTATACATAGCTTAATATCTCATTACAGCTATTTGAGGGAGTGTTTCCAAATAAACGAAGGGCATTATTGTTTATGACCCAGTAATCTTCCCTCCTGTCCTAAAGCAATGTGAGAATGCAAAATACTGATTGCTTTGTTGTTACATAACATTTCTTTGAATAGTCTGTATACTGTGATTGCAGTACTAATGGTAATGCATAATTTATCATTTTATGACTAATTTTATATATGCACTTTGGTAATGATGCATGTTTTGCTCCTTCTCTTTGTGCTTCTCTGTAGTGGATGGCTGTACAGACTGGTCAGTGGACTACCTGAAGTACCGTGTGCTTCAGGGTGAGCCGGTACGGCTGAAGTGTGCACTGTTCTATGGTTACATCCGGGCCAACTACAGCCAGGCACAGAGTGTAGGCCTCAGCCTCATGTGGTACCGCAGCTCTGGCCTTGGCCACAGTGACTTTGAGGAGCCCATCTCTTTCGATGGTGTGCGCATGAGCAAGGAGGAGGATGCAATCTGGTTCAGACCTGCTGACCTTCAAGACGTGGGCCTCTACTCCTGTGTCTTACGGTAGGTTTCAGGGAAATCTATTCTAAGAGGCAACCTAATTCAGTTTTTCTGCCCCTATTTTAGAGAACTGATAAACGAAGAGTCAATCAAATAGGGAAAAAAATTGTTCCTACAGTTAGCCAGATGATTTAAGCCTCTCACCTACAGTATTATGAACTACCTTTGCAAAAACATTATTTAGAAGCTACCAAGGTCACATAAGAGTGAGAAGCAGACATGCTTCCTTTAATTATGGTTTTTAAAAGTAGGGTAGGTCATTCTGTCAGAGTAGATAACAACTTCTAAATGTGATTAGGAAAAAAAAGTGGGGTTTTTATTCTTCTTGGTAGGAAGAATAAGAAACCCACTACCATAATGGACTTGGACTGAATGTGGTTTAAATCAGCTCATTCTGTCAAATAGGAAACATCTGTCAGAATGAACTACTGCCTCTTTTAAAGTGCCGAAAATTGTGTGGATGAATATGCACGTGGCAAATTGTCACAAATTTGTGCAACTTATCATTTCCACATACCATAGAGTTGAAGAGTGCAAATGTAGCATCACACTAAGACCACCATATCTACCATATTGGTAGAAGTTCTGGTATTGTGATATGTATACTTGTTGTTAAGGGAAATAATGAGCATGTTGTGGCCATTTTATTTCCCAGGCATCTTGTGCATGATGGCGCTCCTGGAGAGCACACAAGACGGGGAAAATGGAGTGATTGCTACACAGTGCTATATAAATTTTAATACTCGATAATAATAATAATAATAATAATAATAATAATAATAATAATAATAATAATAATAATAATAATAATAATAATCAAAGAACAGTGTAGCTACTGAAGAAGAGGAGAGGAATTGGCAGGTTGTGTTGCTGTTTTACATATAATGTGGTGGCAATTGAATGTAAACATAAATATTTACCATAGAATGCCAAAATAAATCCATAAATGACATACTGTATTAAATATAAAAAGAAACCAATACCTACCTTTTGGTATGGAGAGCACAGGTTGTTTTAATGTAAGAACAGAAGCTTAGACAGATGCAAATCAGTTTTGCAAATCAGTAGCCACAGCCTCACACTCTCTGTTTCAGTAGCTGTCGCTGTCAAATGACTCAGTGAGTCAGAATGATGTACAGTACTGTGCAAAAATCTTGAGCCACCCTCTTTTCTTTATATTTTTTTTTCTAAGGGGCCAGATTTTTATGTAATTCTTTAAAGTGGTTTGGACGTTGGCTGCTTTTTTACCCATTTTCAGCCCAGTTCTTGTATCGGTCCATTTTCAGAGGAATGTTTTTTTTTTGTTTGTTGAACCACTTAACCACTGACCTGTGAATTATTCAAGTATAACAGAAAGGCACCTAATATAAGGGATGAATCACTGTTGTGTCTACACAACTTAGCAAAGAATCAGTTTTATTTGTCCACATTTCTTTAGCTAAATCTACAAAAGGTGCCAAAGATAACACAATTTGACAGGCATAAAATAATATTTCTGTGCCAACAAGGTGATTCTGAATGAGCTATTAGCCAAACATTTGCAGTGTGTCCTTAAAAAATTTGAGAAAACTGGACAAGTGGAGGACAAAAGAAGAAGTGTCAGGCCCAAAAATCTATCTACAGCAGATGAACAGTATCTGAAAGTCATGCCCTTAAGAAATAAGAAAATTTCCAGCAAAGACCTGACACAGGACCTGAGAGATTTGTCTGGCCCATCAGCTGATCCATCTACTGTTCACTGAAGCCTCATCAGAAATGGTCTCAGTGGAAGAGTGGCTGTCAAGAAGCCATTTATGAGGAAAACAGAGCGAAAAGGCTGAGGTATGCCAAATTACACAAGAACTAGACTAAAACTCATTAGTAACATGTGTGATAGAGTGATGAATCCAAACGTGAAATTTTTGGTTCAAGTCATCATCGATATGTACAGAGGTGGTCAGGAGAGAGGTACAGAGGTGGTCAGGAGAGAGGTACAACAGTGAGTGTCTGCAGCCATCTGTAAAACACAGTGGAGGCTCTGTCATGTTTTGGGGCTGCATTTCAGCCAGTGGTGTTGGAGATCTTGTCAAAATTGATGAAATTACAAACACAGAAACGTACTGTACCATCAGATTTTGATTCTCCATGCAATACCATCTGGAAAGCATCTGATTGATAACAGCTTCATTTTTCTGTGTGACAGTGATCCCAAATACACTGCCAATGTGTTAAAAGCATACCTGAACAGAAAAACACACAATGGAATGGAACAGAACAAGAGACAAACAATATCCAAAAAGGAGCTTTGAATGTCCTTAAAGCTGCCTAAGAGAGTTCAGGCTGTGTTGAAGAATAAGGGTGGTCATACCAAATATTCATTTTCAAGCTTGTTAGAATTGTACACAATATGTGTAAATCTTAAAACATCTCGAAAATTAAATGACATGAATCTTATAGAGCTGTCTTTGTATGAGTGTGGAGCGAGAAGGAGTGCAGCGAACTATAAATCTGCATGCACCCCCATCTCAAAAGGTAACATTTGGATAAGCTAGAGTGAGTCGCTTTTGGAAACAAATTCTGTAACCATTAAACATAGGTTTTCATTGACCTCATTATCACAGAAAAAAATGGAGCGGCATTTGTGTGTTTACTAGAGGAGTTACATGTATTTGTTTCACTTAAAGATCAAATACTGAATTCTGCATTTGGTGCCTCAAGTTTTGCATATAAATTTGCACACAGTCGAAGATGCAACTAAATACAGGCACAAAAAAAAACAAAAAACTCCTACATGCACAGTCACACTTCAGTGGGCTATTACATAGAGACTTTTCATTAAACGAGATGCATAATCATGTGGCAGTAACTTATTAACCTTTACAGTGGAGAACATCCCTCAATAAACGCCTCATTGCAGTTCTTCATTTCAGACAGATTTTAATAAAAGCCTCATAAAGACCCAAAGAGGCAGGGTACATTGAGTGTGACCGGGGGAGTGTTTCCGTGTGCAATGACCCCCTGACCTAAACCTGCATTTCATTGCTGCATCCCGTAGTTACAGGTTTGCACAAACACTTCTGAGTGCTGTTTCACTCTCAGTTAATATTGTCTTGAATTATTAACGATTTCTTCAAACAAGCATTTGCTCTTATTTACAGTTGTGGTCAGAAGCTTACATGATACTCCTCATGGGCATGAATTTCATGGTAATTTGGGGCTTTTAATGATTTCTTTGAACTGTTCTTTTCCCAGGGTGCAACGATTGTATAGCATACATCTTTAATGATTTTAAAAAACAAGAATTGGGTGCACAAGTTTGAATTCATTTTGGAATTTCTCTAATTCACACAGGATCAAAAGAATACATATAAGCTCAAATATATACATACACACCCCCACCAGTAATGTCCCTTAGCAACTTGTACCTCGACCAGATGTGCTTGGCAGCCATCAACAAGTTTCTGCATATTTCTGGCTTCATATTTGACCACTCTTTTTGGCAGAATTGGTCGATTTCATTCAAATTGGTTGGTTTTGTGGCACAAACCTAGCTTTTAAGCCAAGTCCACAAATTTCTAATAGGGTTGAGTTCGGGGCTCTGGGAAAGCCATTCCAGCAGCTTAATATTGACCTGCTTTATCCATTCCAAAACAGGTTCTGATGTGTGTTTGGGATCGTTGTCCTGTTGAAACACCCAGTTGTATTCAAGTTTCAACCATCTAGCTGTTGATTTGAGGTGAAATTGAATGTACCAGTACCACTGGCAGCAAAACTCTCTTCACTGTAGAGAGCAAGGGTGACAGTTTGGGTCTTCTTGGCAAAGTGGTGACATCTGAACAGAGATGTATAGTAATGAAGTAGAACTACTTAAGTACTGTACTTAAGTACTAAAATGCAGTATCTGTACTTTATTGGAGTACATATTTTTTCCCCTACTTTCACTTTTACTCCACTATATATTTTTGATTAATTTAATACTTTTACTCCGATACATTTTTCACGTGCTGAATCGTTACTCGTTACTATTATTCAATTCAATTCAATTCAATTCAATTTTATTTATATAGCGCCAAATCACAACAAACTGTCGCCTCAAGGCGCTTTGTATTGTGGGTAAAGACCCTACAATAATACAGAGAAAACCCAACAGTCAAAACGACCCCCTATGAGCAAGCACTTGGCGACAGTGGAAAGGAAAAACTCCCTTTTAACAGGAAGAAACCTCCAGCAGAACCAGGCTCAGGGAGGGGCAGTCATCTGCCGCGACCGGTTGGGCTGAGGGGAGAGAAAGACATGCTGTGGAAGAGAGCCAGAGATTAATATCAATTAATGATTAAATGCAGAGTGGAGTATAAACAAAGTAAATAAGGTGAATGAGAAACAGTGCATTATGAAAACGTTATTAATCATCCCCAAGTCATAGTATCAATGCCAGAGCGGTAGATGGCGCTGTCACGGTTTATGAAGCTGGCTCATCATTGGGCGATTTGAGCGATCAAGCCTATAAAAAAAACGCAGGCTTGGTCTCCACCTTTTGCGCTGTTGCTTGCAAGTATTGAGGACAGAACGCGTCAGCTTACTGTCCGATATCGAGATGGATGACGTCCCAGGAACACCTTGTCCAGGTTTGTCTTTTAGCTGCTCTGTGGACTGCCCCTCTGGCCTTTTGAGATGTTTTATTTGTGTTTGTTTTTTTGTAAACACTTGTATGGCCTTTTATCATTGTACTCCAGCTTCAGCCAAATACATTGTGCCTTTCAAATGTTTGAAATAATATAAACAATGATAATCAAACTTTTGACTGCCTTTCTTTAATATACACAGTACTTGTACTTTTACTTGTACTTGTACTTTCGGTACTTGAGTAGCAATTTTTGAAATACTTCTACTTGCAATACTTAAGTACCAAAAAAACTGAGTACTTCTGTACTTCCACTTGAGTATGGTGTTGAAAGAACACTTCAACTTTTACTCAAGTCAGTTTTTTTATATACAGTAGTACTTGTACTTCTACTCCACTCCTCTACTCCAGTACTTTATACATCTCTGCATCTGAATAACTTGTACTCATGTACAGTTGTTTGAACTGATGATCTTGGAATCTGCAGTTGTTTAGAAATGGCTCCAAGAGACCTTCCCAACTTGTGTAAATCTACAGTCTCCTTCTTAGATCTTCACTGAGTTCCTTGGACATTCTCATTATTCCAGGTGCTGGTATATCCAATGAGTGCTGTCAAACAAATCCTTTTTATGCTGGCAAAGAGAAATACAGTTGTAGTCAATCACTAATGAGACTTTAATCATTGTCAAGTTAAAAAACATTGTAAAACCTTCAGCAATGCCTATTAAAAGATTTAAGTGAGTATATGTCTATTTTTGAACCTGTATGTATACTATATTTTTAAAGTCATTAAAGATGTATTCAGCACAATCATTGCACCCTGGAAAAAGAACAGTTTAAAGAAATCAGCACAAAATTACCATGACGTTAATGGCCACGATGAATGTATGTAAACTTTTGACCACAACTGCACATGCTCTGTTTGAAATTCATAAAATGCTGTAATTCTGTCGAATAGTGCAGTTGTTACAAAGTGCCCCCAGCTGTGTTTTTCACTCTGCGTGTGTTGAGCTGAGGGGATTTTGAACTTCTCAGATACCCTAATCAGAACACTGCAAGAGATTTGCCTCTGAGCTGAAATCAATTGTCTTTTTGTAAAGGAGTAAGCTTTAGAGTCACACACTGTAGCACATATGACCCAAACATTCTTCCCTAAAACTCCCTGCAGGCAAAGAGGAGTCTTTTCTTCACCCCTTTTAGATTTCAAACAGTAGCTTCAGTATATGCTGTAAACCCTAATTTATCTAGAGACATCTGAATCAACTCTGTTATTATAATAAGCCACTCTGGCTTTACTGGGGATGGATTAAAAAATGGATTAAAAAATTACATAACCATGCGACTACATACTTGAAGCAACATCTCTAACATTTTCAAAACAGGATATATATATATATATATATATATATATATATATATATATATATATATATATATATATATATATATATATATATATATATATATATATACGGTTAGATTTATCGTTAGACTATGGTTTGCTTTTCTCTAAATGGAAAAAAGCTAAGATTTGTTTTTAGTTAAAGTTTTGAGTGATAGCAACAAAGAAAAAAAAATGTTTAAGTATGTGCAATTTTTTTAAAAATATGCTAAAACATGCCTCGGTGATATCTAACCACCACATATGACAGTGTTTAGCTGTTGGTGTGGATTATTAATGTTCCAATGATCCAGAGACTTTTCCCTGTGGCTGCTTTTGCCAAGTGCTCACTGAAAGGGAATTGTAAGGTTTTCACCTTCCAATGTGATGTGTCCTGTGATGACTGTTATGAAGCAGCGGTATTTAAGTGACATCCTTCATACGTGAAATAGTTGTTAATGGAGCCGTTCGTATCTTGTGAACAGTTACTACTTGTAAGGTTATGCAGACACTGATGTGGAGTACTGTGCACCACCAGCTGATGTGTCATGCCAAGGCTATGTCTTTTTTGTATCTCCTCCTTTGTTTTGATGTTGATGTACTTTGATTTGTGTTTTTTTTTTTTAAGTTCAGTTATGTTTTCCATCCTTCCAAGGAGAACTATTAATGAAGACTACTTAAATAAATTAAAAGAAAGCTGCCTAAGAGAGTTGAAAAATGTGTGTTGAAGAATAAAGTTGATCTTATCAAATATTGACTTCCTAGAAATGCACAAACTCTGTTTCTGCATTATATACTGTATTTCCACATATGTTTACACGTTTCAATGAATCACTTGGTTAGGTGTTAGGTGTTTCCTAGGCAACATGATAAGATGTCATGCATAACATGAGTTTTGTGGATCCAAATTAGGTGTTACTGACATGAAATTCAAACAAGGCAGTGCTTTTATAGGTGCAAAAATGTTACAAATGGGTCCTTCTAAACAATTGGTAGATGGCTTCTAGGCAACATAATGATGCTGTAATATATGATACAAAAGAAAACCTTAGGTTGCATACCTCAAAATCATGTAGGAGGAGTTCACGTACTGATAGAGATTTTTTGGATATATTTATGATATGTATGTATTCATGACCATAATGTCTGTGATTGATCACATTGGGTTGTTGGATTCAGGACAAGTTTTATCATATGAAGGCTTTGATTACAATCAGCTATTTAGAAGCACTGATGAATATGTATGCTGTAATGACCACACTATTGTCAAAGTTGTTAGTCTGTACGTTTCACTGTCATTGTTAACTTCAAAGTCAGTGTTCTAATTTAATGGGCTAGAGCTGACACTACAAAAATGTGTCACCGTCCTAACAACCTCTGCCTGCAGTGTATACATAACACAGTATCCTATAGCTGAGTCTATGTTGTGTAATGTCTATAAATGTAGGTAAATCCATCTGTGCTAAGACCTGCTTTTCATTAAAACCCTCCAGGTGTTTTTCTCAGAAAGAGATATTGAGGCACACCGATTCACTAAAGTCTGTGTGTGTGTGTGTGTGTGTGTGTGTGTGTGTGTGTGTGTGTGTGTGTGTGTGTGTGTGTGTGTGTGTGTGTGTGTGTGTGTGTGTGTGTGATGATTATTTGTCCTTCTCTGTCTGGAAATGTAAGTCCAATTGCTAGTTTTCATGTCAAGGTGACTTAATTTACATACCAATCTCCATGTTCTCTCTTTGGCTCTCTCTTTTACTCCTTTGCTCTTTCCCCACCTCTCTTTCCTCTGCGTATCATCATGTCTCAGGTCTGTAACACTGAGTCAGATCCAACAGTCGTTTTCACCTCTTCACTGCCACAGTCCCTCTATTTTTCACTGGATAAATTATAATAATTCCAGTAATAACCTGTGTTCTAGAGTGCATCAAACAATGTGCATTTACTTCCCATGATTACAGTGTCCAACATGTTAGAGAATAATGTGTGTAGAATTACAGCTACCATGAGCTGCAGACAAATATCTAAAGCTGCTATACTTAAATAGAATGTGACAGACGTGAAAGACACCATAGGACTGTGCATCGACCTCCGGCTGTCCATCAATCAAGCACAAGCACCAACACCTTCCCACAATGCCACAGGGTGCCTGCTGTGAATATTTAACATGTAGCAATGTCTTCTGCTGGCTTTTCGGACACTTCAGTGGTTTGTGTTCATAACTGTGAGAACTCATCTCTCTTGATTATGTCAGTAATCAGAGGGTTTGACTTTACACATGTATAAATTTGCCTATGTGTGCATGTATCCATGTTTGTGTTGTTCAGTGTATGTTTGCATAGTTGTATTTGTACATTAAACCAATACAGTATATTATTCACGTGTACTGTGTAAGCCTCCAACAACACATCTTCCCACTCTGTTCCCTCTAGATAGGAGGTATTGAGTCAATAATGTTAGTTTTGTGTACCAAGAGGGCATAGTTCTGTGGCACTATCTTGCATCATACTTTAGCTTCCTACAGCAACTTCTAGGTGCCCTTTTGGTCATTTTAATGTAGGAGAAGTATGCACTGTATTTTCTCTCATTCCAAGTAGCTATTCCCCTTTTGTGTCTCTTAGTACTATCTGCTGCGAGCCTTCCAAAACAGCACATATTCACACGTCTTTTAAGCATACGCGGGTGCATGGGTGCCCATGTGCATGTGCATGTCTGCATCTGTGTTTTATGGCCCCAGGGGGTCAAAGGTGTTTATATGAGAGAGGGGACTCCCTTATTGTTTCCATAACCTGAGTAGATCATATGAAACCCCGTCATTTACGGTGAATGGGAGCATCTGGCCACCCATAAATGTAATGTAATGAAATGAAATGAAATGAAAGCCCATATGGCTGTACAAACAGGCTTCTGACTAGGTGACTGACCAAGTGAGATCCTATCCTTGCTGGGCTAGGCAGCAGAGAATGAAAACAGAAGTAGACACACATTAAAAAGAATGGACTTTTGGCATGGGGCCATTGTCATGGTTTGGATCAGGCTGCTCTCACTGACACCCTGATCCACGCTTTCATTACCTCCAGACTCAATTACTGCAATGGCACTCTTTATGTCATCTGAAAATCTTGACAAACTCTTGTTCTGTTTACTCCCTCCCACTTTTCTTGACAACAGGCACCTCCCCTGGCTTGCTGTTCCACATCAATTGAATCTACAGCCCTTTTGATACATGCATGCAGCCCTGAACTTTCCACAGATTAGCCATAGGAGCTCTCTGCAAGAACCTGAATGTCCAAATCAGTCGGATTGGACATTAAGGGGTTTTTACCAGCTCCCTAATGCAACGCATGTATCATGTCTGGTTAAGCCCATGTGAGAGTAGCTTAGGTAATTGTCTGGAGAATTCACACAGGGGAAGTGGAGATCATGTGCTCTGCCTCCTGCACACTGCCCTGGAAAGAAGGTCACCTAAATGAAGTGGAGTAATGATAGTTTGTTTGACCCAGGCTACCTTCTGTTGTGTGCTAGATGTGAGAAGGCAGCTACAGAAATAACCCAGTTTGATTTTCCCAACACTGTCTGTAGTTTACGTGTAAAAGTGGCTTTCACTTTTACACGTCCTCCATAACCCAGACTCCTCCAGCTTTCCTATTTTTTCCATCACCATACTCCCTCATTCTGCCCTCACTACTCAAGACCAAGAACTGGACATGGGGTGATTGGACCTTCATCATAAACACTCCCTCATTCTGGAACTCCTTCTCTAGAGAGATTGAGGACTGCATCACTGTTTAAAATTAGTTAATAACCAATCATTTGGAAATTGCATTTCAGCAAATGTGTTCCCTTTTTTTTTCTCTTTGCATGGACTCTTGACTATTTATAAAAGTGTTGTGCAATGTAGTACTCAGACTACAACCAACTACACTTCAGGGACAAGATTAAGGGATGAGATTATCAACAGTCTTATATGTCTGTGCAGATCATTTCATATAAGTATCTCTACAAAACGCTTTCTAAATAAAAACAGATTTTCTCAATAACTTTAGAGGCCTTCTCACAGCGCTGATAAATTCTGAAAGAAACTGGACCACTGAAGCTGAATGCCAACAGATTCCTGCAATCAAGGTCCAAAATCTTTTGGCGAAACCTCCCAGAAGAGTGGAAACTATTACAGCAGCAAGGGTGTCCACAGATTTTCGGCCATGCATCATAAGCTTGCTAAGGAACACTTTGTTACAGTCACTTTTTAGCAGTATGTCACTGATGATAGGGAATGTAATGAATGTGGCTTTGATGATGGTTTTTATAGCATTAATTTAAAGATAGAGTCATCTTTCTTTCTTGGATAGCAAAGCCCGCTCTGCATCTCAGGTGGTTGCTGAGAAAAAAAAGGGGGGAGAAGTTCCGTGGGGGACGAGTCCTTGTGAGGGCCGCGCATCCTTCACTGTCCTGTTGTGGGACCATCTCTGCATTTCTCTTTTCACAGATTAGCACAGATGACCCCTCCCTCTCCAAAAAGATTTCAGAAAGTAGTCATGATTTGTGTCTTTATTGGTAGCCCCACAAACACAAAAGAGTTTGAGAGAGGCAGAGGGGAAAGAATAATAACTAAATGGTATCAAAGGAAGGTAAAGATAAAGTTCTTTTTTTTTGTTTGTGAAAAAAAAACTCATAGGAAAGTTTTTCCTTTTATTTCTTATTCTTTACAGATTTGGTTTTATGGATTTCATATTGAATGAGGAAAAATTAAGATAAAATAAAAGAGTTATAATATCATATATCAAAAAATGATTCTTAAACTCCATGTGCTGTTCTTCTCTGCCAACAGAAACTCTACATACTGCATGAAAGTTTCCATGTCTCTGACTGTGGCGGAGAATGACACAAACCTGTGCTACAACTCTAACATGAGAAGAATGGAGAAGGCTGAGCTCAGCAAGAGTAAAGACATCCTCTGTCCTGACATAGATGACTACGTTGAACCTGGCAAAGAGCCAGACATCACCTGGTACAAGGTGAGCTTGATGTTTGGCCAAGCCTGTTTGTTAATACTGTATGTGACCATGTTTATTCTGTCATGTGATCTTTGCATCATTTGTATACTTGCCTGCAGGCTTATCTGATATTTTTGTTTTGAAGAATCTTGTTATTTGTCAGAAATAAAGGGGCATCGGTTTGTTTTCATCTAATTTCTTGTCTGTTTATGTTTAAAGCCTTATTGGAATTGGTACTTCTCAGATGATAAGGTAAATGATGACAATGAATTGCTTAAGCTACATTTGCAGTGTGCTGCACCATTGCGAGAGTCATCGAAAGAGAATGAGGAGTGAGCAGAGGTCAGCCACAGAGATGGCTTTTATAATGAACACAAAACCTCTATGAGAAGAAAATTGTGCAGTGTCATTCTGTGCCCTGTGGAAAGAGTGGATACCCTCCAAATGCTCCCGGTCCCTGATCTTTATTCAGCATGCACCTCCGCCTCCATCACCTGGGTTCTTGCCTTTCCCAGGTCAGGCATGGCCTGCGGACAATGAAGTACATCCCAGAGAAGGGCTCATGCCAGACTAATCACAGGCAGATCAGCAGTAGATTAGCTGGCCGGGCTTGACCTCTAGGTTTTTCCAGAATTCAATTACGATCTTAGTAATGACTGGGAGTGCTGGAACCCAGAGTTATTTGGACCACTGCGGAGCCTTCGTGATTGAATTCGAAGGTTGCCGAGAGCAATGGTAGAATAGAATCCACCGAGCCACCGCTGTCCCTGCCTGAGCACCGAGGGGCTGAAAAAAGTATCGTGTCACTCACTTCGCCTGCTCACGTATACTCACATTTGCGCAGATGTAGCACAAACACACTTATTTTGTCAGCAGAGAGAAGTGTAAATAAAATTCTCTGTCTCTCTGTGGCCTTTGTAGAATATTGAATGGAGAATATTTTGTTCAGTGCAATAAATCTTGATCAGATAAGTAGGACAATGGCTTAGCTTTATCATTTTACCCTATAAAATTAATATATCAGAGTGGCAAGCTATGTATTTTTACCACTTTATTCACTTCCTTTCTACTCATCAATTTAAACCTTTTGAAATCTCATGGATATATATTTATTAAAAGGTAAAGAGGAGGTCTTAAATTTCTCAAGGCCTGGCTTTCCCAGAATATTGCATTTTTGGCCATGTGCAATCTACAGTGTCTTTACATCTGTCACTTGTTTTGTATCTGAAACCTCAAGCTATATATCAGTAAATAGGCTTTTACAGTTCTGAGCTGCCTGTCCTCTGATGTGCAGGAGTGCCGTCCGAAGCAGTGGCGTGCCAGCATCATCCAGAAGAGAGACATTTTGTCTATCCAAGAGGTAACAGAAGATGACATTGGGAATTACACCTGCGAAGTCCAGTTTGGGGGTTTTGTGGTTAGAAGGACGACTGAACTCACAGTAACTGGTAAGTTCTCAGGAAAATTAAAAACAACTGAAGATGTGTTTTTGTATGGAAAGAGGGGCGTTGGTGAAATTGTCCTCATATTAGTGTATGTTTGAAGAATCAGGAGAGTAGCAATTATAGTAGACAGTTGAATGTAACAAATACACACAAGTACACACACACACACACACCAGAGAGTATGGCACTGGTGTCCTGCTGTTGTGTTAATTGTTGGAGGGAGGTTGAATGCTGTGGCCTGGCATCTATCCCTTCTTCTAACTCAGCACTTTCCAGTCAGCTAAGCAGTGTTGAAATATTTAAGGCTATAGGCTAAACCCTTTCACACAGAGAGCTAAATAGCCAGGACCAAGGTCAGTAGATTTACAGTGCACTTACTCTTTGTCTCTATCCATCGCTCACTACTTTTTTTTTTCTTTACCTTGCACAGCTGCAAGGTGAGCATGTGACAAATAAAAGCATTCATCTGTTGAAACCTGGGAATTGGATGCTCTGGCTTGTGCGTTCTGCCAGGTTAACTGCTCTGATGAGGATTGAGGTTGAATCTAGTTTTACCCCTGACCTTTCATACAGTACTCAATGTTCCCACCTAAAGAATACTGATCGGTCTGATACTATCTACTAAACTTAGCACAAAAAGTAAGGAAATTTGTGTTTGTGCTTCTTGGCAAATCTTATAGCACTATAAAGCCTGTTTATTTCCCCTTACATGGTGCCACATTTGTAAGTAAAATGCAGTAAAATGCATTCGTGGGTTGCACCCATGAAAAACTTGCCAAATCTTCTCAGTCGATGCCAAACAGCTTATTTTTTAGAACATCTCATACATGCCTTCTGTGCACCTTTTTTATAATGCTCCTTAGGATAGGGTGTATCAAAAATGCAAATCTCTGAGATGATTTCATTAGAGATTTGTAACCTCATAAAGGTGTCCACAGTGATTTTTCATGGACATGCAGCAACAATGCAATTTGGTTGTATGTGTGAATGTGTGTGTGGGTATTTTTCCACATTGAAGATTTGTAAAGATTAGTGATTAGTATTTTTATTGGTGCTTCTTTATTTGACTGATTTATTTGACAGTAAGGCACATTGAAGTGCACAGTCTGCTGTCTTGCAGAGATGAACAGCTTAACCTGAGCAGAGTGTGCTATTGGATAAGATTAAAATTGATCCTGGAGGCGCGGCTTTGTGATTGGCTGTGGTTGTGATTGATGGGCTATCATTTTACCCACAGCAGGGTTCAATAGGCAGACACACAAAATCTGGCTTTATCACTATTACATCACAGCAGACTTCCCAGGGTGGCTCATTACTCTATTTTGTGTGTAGCCGTCACTCGTGGCGCCATAGTTCCTTAACCAGTTTGGACTTCAGCAGCTGCAGGGTCACATCACCTAGTTTGACAGTAGCATATTTTCCTCCCTAGATCTCGTGGTATCTACAATTGCTATGAGCAGAATTTTTAGGCGCTCTCAGCATTTAGAAAATAAATTGAATACATTTGAATAATTTTGGAGCAATGTATCACTCCAAAAACAAGTTCAAAGTAGTTTGGCTTGCTGAGAACTATTTATTTATTTATCTGTTTATTTTTTGTAGAAAAGGTGCAGCAAACTCTGTGGACTTTACCTGGTCACTGCATTTTAAAAGACACTTTGTTGTTGTGTTTTCATCCTTAGTGGAAGATGAATGAATGGCGATGAATTAAATCATTTCGCCTTTTGGTACCACAACAGTTCAGCTTCAGAATTTTTTTTTTTTTTTAACATATTTTGTGTTGAGCTGCTGTGAATTCATAATACACTTACTGTACTGACCACTTTGTTAAGTACACCTCGACACAACAGCACATTAACACAGATATCTAATCACCCAGTCACACAGCAGCAACTCAGTGCATTTAAAACCAGGTTTAAAATCAAAATGGGGAAGAAAGTTTATTTAAGTGGCTCAAATGTGGCATGTCTATTGGTTGGTGGTTGGTGCTAGTCTCATGTTTCCAGCACCTTGTTCAGTTTACGTAGAATTAAGGCAGTTCTGAACCCAAAAGCGGTTCCACCCCAGTACTAGAAAGGTGTACCTAATAAAATGCACACTGGGTATGTGTTCATATAACACTGTTTCTATTTTTAATTGAATACTATAGAATATGTGTGGTTCATATTCACAAGTATCCTTGTGTGTCATCAGATTGACCTTAATATTCTCTAATGATGATGGTTGTAAAACCTTTATTGCATTATAAATATACACAGTCTACATCAATGATACAGAGTGGCTGAAGGAGACTATAGAAATAGGAAAAGACAGAGGCAGAAAGAAAGAGAAGAAACAACAGCAATGTGAAATACATATTTACCTTCCCTTATCTTTCCCTATATGAACTTGGCATGTTGTCTGCATTCACAGTAAGGTATGACAAGTGCTAGTACAACAGAAATGGTAAATTACTGGGGAGAGCAAGCTTGTAGGGTAAAGCAACTGTGAGCAATCATGAGCCGAATCGTGAGAGCAAGATGATTAAAAAAAAAAAAATAGTACGTTTTTGTTGTTTGGATTTATTTTTCTCACTCAGAACATTTTACACAAAGACACTTAATCACATTAATCAGAAAGTAAAGTGCCATCATTTGTCATGAAAACAGAGTTAGAAAGTTTACACTCAGGACATGATGCTCTTCAGCTTTAATGTAGCAGAAAGCCATCAACCATGGCAAAAGTTTAACAAGGTTTTTGACAGTAAACTGCAGTACAGTAAATGCCTGTATCCAGCTTTGTATCCTCTACGCTGCTTCTTCTGTTGTGAAAATATGGGATGCTCTATATACTGTAGTACCACAGGATTTTGCCTTAGTGAGATACCTCCCTTTAAAGCTGTACTATCCTGTTAGAATCAGATTAGCTCCCTCTCACCATGGGCTCATTTCCTTTAATAAACCTACACCATCATCCCCTCAAGTGGGTGTGCGATTATCCACATTTTATCACATCCTGTTAAAACCGACATTGCCTGGACAGCAAACATAAAAGGCCAAACTACATCCAGGGGCTAATGTTGTAGTTTATTTGATAGGCCAAGAGGATGAAGAAGGTCATTAAGTTTAACTGATCTTAAATATAGTGCAATAGATACTGGCCTTTGCTGTGACCCTGCCTCACTGCAGATCGTGTGTATTCTGACCCTACTCCGCTATGTAATGACTTCCATTAGAAGCAATAGAAGAGCTGCTATCTGAAATAAAGTAAGTCTTGTAATAGAGGTTAACTATGGGCATAAACACAGGCCCTCACAGATCAGGCTGATCCAGGATCCCCTTAATCAAGCACTGATGCTCCTCGGGTTAATCGAAATGTAAAACAAACAACCGCCCATCGCCTCATTTTATGTTTATGTCACGGTGCATTTAAATTTTCTTATCTCATTCCGAGCCTGTAGACACAGGGAGGTACGGCCTGTGCAGCAACCGAGTATACTGAGAACAAATGCACCATTATCAGCAGATGGAAAGATTTTTTTCCCTTTCCCTGTCTATAGGCCTTCACCTCCACCTCCCATTTTTAAAGACAGTGCCTTTTTGTGTACTGTTGTAATTGATTCATAGGAGCAGCAGGTTGGCCATTTCCTGGTTCCTCTGGGGAACGCTGAGTGTGGTCAGATTTGTCTACAGCTGTGTTTACCACTTCCCACTTTCACAGACACGGGGAGAAATCTCTGAGACGAAACTGCACCCCACCTATGATATGAACTGATACATGCATGGGCCACTTTATCCTGGGATGCTTGCGAGTTTGTCTTTTTACAGTTAAACATACATAATGGAGAATTTGTGTGATATTTCATTGTAGGTCTGAATCATTTCTGTTAAATTTTTATGGCTCTTCTAGACCTCATTCCAGCACTGCGATGGTAATGCTACAACAGTAAAACACCAGATAAAGCCTGGTTCAGCTGATGTGTGCAGCTTCTCCTGTGTTCTGCAGGAAGGAAAATATTATACAGAGAGAGCAGAAAAGGATAAAGAGAACAAGGGAGTGAAAGAGACTGATAACAGCAAAGGAGAGCGAGAGAAGAGAGAGAGAGTGAAAAAGATAGAGGTTGGTGCTCATGTATCTTATCTGTATTCCTACCCAGTGTTTCCCAGCAGAAACAGTGTGTCCAGGACTATAAACAGACTATTATCCTAGTGTTTATCACAGTGCACATTACCGTTTGCCTCTGTCGGACTTACTGTAATGGAGTCGTTTGGTTTGATGGATGCCTCGGGCGTGGGTTTCTATCTATTGCTCCCATTATACCACTGTCTGCATCCCTTCACTGTAGAAATGTCTGCCTGCACATTCAGCATAGCCTGCAAGCATGGTGATTGAGGTTATGGCCAATGTAAATGTACCATTTGGCACAGTGAATTGAAGGTGCAGAGGGCAAGAGGAAATCGAGGGGAGGAGAGGAATCGTCTACCTTACATTGCCGCTTGTAGAATATCCACAGCGAAAGGGGTGATGCTTGGAAAACTCACTTTATGTACAGTGAATAAATATGTTTACTTGTGAAAACAAAATATGGGACTGTTTACATCATATCTTGCTTGCTTTATTTCTCTGCTTACTGTATAGGAATGTATTATGTCCGATTTTTATACCCTCAGCAGGCAATGTTGCACCTAGGATTCATTCATCAGAGTTTACAGAAAGCAAATGGCGTTTGAGAGAGAGTGTATTTGTGTGTAATGAGGAGCTGAGGTGGGGAGGTGATCTGGGACATTGTCTCGTGGCGGTAAAAGGTTTTCACCAAAGGGTCACCTTCAAAAGCATGCACACTTCACTGCCTTATAAAATGTAACTGCCGGGGTGCACTTGTGTGAGCATGACTGTGTGTGATTTAGTTATATATTTATTTATTAAGGCGATGACTTGACTTTTACTTTGCCAGCTGGATGCAGCCTCCGTGGATGCTGCAAGAAAAAGCGGAGGCAGAAGCAGTCAGCAGAGACACGAAGGACGAGTGAGGTATCCACACCTCCTCCGTCTGTTTTCTGTCCTCATCTATCAGGCTGAAGGAGGATAGATGGATGGAGAGGCAGCGATTAGCTATGATATTATCCCAGAGAGTGGGAATATAAGGAACGAGTGGTGAGAGATAAGAGGTGTTGGGTGAGAAAAAGAGATGGGTTTACCCTCAGCTGAAACCTTCTCCGTCTCTGAGTCTAAGCACTTGTGTGAATATGTTGCAAGTCTGCTGCCTGTTGTGTGCTGGCCTGCCATGATCGACTCTCAGCCTCAGTTACTGTACATGTCCTTGGAGACGAGATGATAAAATCACACCTGAGATAAGTGTTACTCCAGCAGTTGACTTTTCCCAACTTAACTTACACACCGGTGCGCTTGTGTACACATACACCTGCATCAATCACACCCATGAGAGGATGGCACACCCAAAAATTGCTTTATATGTGAGATGTGCAGTGTAACCTACTATCTGTCACAACCTCATGATATAGATAAATCCACATGCTTTTCAAAGCCTATAAATTTACTGAACAGCCCAGTTACTAGTGAACAGGACCCTATGCTTTTAGTTTAGGGTCAATATCACTCTCATCATTAACTAATCTGTGGCCCTTACCATATCTATCTCACCCCTAACCACCCCACCCGCTCCTCCTCCCGTCTCTCAAGTGTTCTCCAACTCACTTCATCACTATTCACCAGCTGTCCTCTTAGACTCTGAGCAGGCCAGAGATCACATTGTTTTAATTCAATTAAAATCGACATCAGTCTGCATGTGACGAATGAAATTTACATACTACACAATTAATCTTGCCTGACCTACCCCACACTACCCACATACACACCCTCTGTCTCTGGTTATTATCATTATCTAGGCCTTTAGGGTAAGTATGAGAGCATGAGTGAAATTAAAATTTTTATTCTGTTTTTGAAGCCTTTTGAAGTCTAGGTCAATAATTAAACAGTGTTATGTAGTGGCTGACAAAGCACGTCTAAAAAGACTTGTTACTGTTATATTTTAGAGGCTGGTGAAATGGTCTCCTTTCACTAAAAGTGTCCTCTGTAGTAAGGAGAAGTTATTCAGCTGGTCATAACTTTGATCACACTTATATCGCTTATCATAGCAATATGAATGACACAACCTCCTCCACTACACTCCCCCCCTTATGACATGAGCACTTCAGATTACCGTACTGCGTTAACTACTTGGAAGACATTGATCTCTGTATGCCACAGTAAGTCCTATAGTCCTATATCTATATATCTATATCTATCTCTCTCTTTCCCTCTCTCTCTCTCTCTCTCTCTCTCTATATATATATATATATATATATATACACACACACACACACACACTACTGCATGAAAGTTTTAGGCAGGTGTGAAAAAATGCTGCAAGCTAAGGCTGCTTTCAAAAATCTAAATGATACTTGTTTATGTCAATATAAGGATCAACCAGTTATACCAAACAGGTGCTAATGATCGTCAGTTTCACATGTGTAGGTTGAAACACAGTCATTAACTGAGAAATAAAAGCTGTGTAGGAGGCTTAAAGTTGGGTGAGGAACAGCAAAACTCTACTACCAACGTGAGGTTGTGGGAGACAGCTTCATGTCACAGGTCATACACTATGGCAAGACAGCAAGGTAAGTTATACTGCATCAGCAAGTGCTCTTCCAGACAAGGATTTCAAAGCAGGCTGGGGTTTCAAGATGTGCAATTCAAGCTTTTTTTTAAGAAGCACAAAGAAGCGGGCAATGTCAAGGATAATAGAGGCAACGGTCGGCCAAAGACACTTAGTGCAGCAATGAAAGAACACACCAGGTTTATTTCCCTTCAAAATCGGAAGAGGTCCAGCTGTGGCATCAGCTCAGTACTGGCAGAAAGCAGTGGGACCCAGGTACACCCATCTACTGTCCAATTAAGTCTGGCCAGAAGTGGTCTTCATGGAAGAATTGCAGCCAAAAAGCCAAACCGCTGACATGGTCAAGCGGCTTAACTTTGCATGAAAACACAGGAACTGGTTTGCAGAAAAATGGCAGGAGGTGCAATAATGAGTGTCTGCAGGCAACAGTGAAGCATGGTGGAGGTTACTTGCAAGGCCGGGTCTGCATTTCTGCAAATGGAGTTGGAGATTTGGTCAGGATTGATGGTGTGCTCAGTGCAGAGAAATACAGGCAGATACTTACCCATCATGCCATCCAGGGAGGTGTATGATTGGCCTCAAATTTATTCTGCAGCAGGACAGTGACCTCAAACATGCAGCCAATGCCACTAAGAACTGTCTGAGGTGAAATAAGAGCTCATCAAAAGCACAGAACATTACATTTCTTTTGTATAGCAGTTTGCTCTGCAGATTAACTATAAGTTTAATGATGATGATGATAATTATTATGTGTAATGGCTTCTAACCGGTGCAAGCAGAGGCTAGCTAACCTATGGATACTTACAGGTAGTCACATATAATCTTGTCCTTGAACTCTTGTCAAGAGTTGAATGAGAAGTAAATCATCGCCTAATTATATTTTGCATGTTTGTGCTTTCATCGGAGCATTTCATGATTTCTTTTTTTTCAGTGATTTGTTTGGTCGTTCACTTGAAAAAACAAAATGAATTTGGTGAGCACAGATATTTTTATCTCATCCAGAACCACCACAATCAACCTTTTGTTCATCAAGGATGGGAAATGAGGCCTTTTGGTGCTTAAAATGCACAGAACTCTTCAGCAATGCTGAAATGTTACTACTGCTGACTCTATGCTTCAAAAATGAAATTGCTGCCCTTACACGGCTGCTGCTGAGGTCGCCGCTCAGCGGCATAATACATAAAGTGTTGGGGAGCAGAAAAACAAAGCTTTGCTATCACGTTCTCTCCTCCGGATGCAAATCACACATTTGTTTGCTGATCCTCTGTTTCTTGAGAAGACAGATCTGTCTTTCTCCCTCTCTGACACTTTGGCTCTCGCTCTCTTTCTGTACCTTACAATGCATGTTCACACAGCTGCTGCAAAGCTATAATTTCTCTTCCATTTTGTGTCCTGCCCTGCTCTGAAAGACAATGTCCTTTTGAACTGTGAACACTGAGATAGCGTGCTCTTTTCTCAATTTTGAAGTCTACATGAGAGTTATTGTACAATTTCATACCTTACAGCAAGGTTGGAGCTCCTGTAGTTTCATTTTTAAACGCAGCAGTAGCTGCAGCAGTGTAAATGGCCTCAGTGTGAGGTTTAATTTGAACAACTAGCAGGGAAGTTTTGTGGGTTAGCATCTTGCTTACAGTATAATGCTGTACTTAGATTAGTGGGACTTTTTTATTGTTTTATTATTTTCCATTCCCATCTTCCTCCTGCTTATGTGTTCACTAATAGCATCGTAATGCTATGTGGTCATTTTGATTATATTGTGACCTTTGACACTATGATTTCTATTATCTTCTGTACATTGTCTTACTCAATCTGCAGACATTTTCCTTTCCTTTCCTTTCCTTGCCTTTCCTTTCCTTTCCTTTCCTTTCCTTTCCTTTCCTTTCCTTTCCTTTCCTTTCCTTTCCTCTGTAAATAAAAAAAAGTGCTCACAGCTCTGTTACATTCAAGGACAGCTACAGCATGGTTCTCATGGCAGAATATGTAGCGGCTGAAGGTCAATTAGAGGACTCAGAATAACCCTCTCATTATACTCTGTCCTCAAGAAAAGAAACTCAAGAAAGGCTTTGGTCCAATTAAATGATAAGATGGATGACCATTAACAA
Source organism: Archocentrus centrarchus (assembly GCF_007364275.1). Classification (NCBI taxonomy): domain Eukaryota; kingdom Metazoa; phylum Chordata; class Actinopteri; order Cichliformes; family Cichlidae; genus Archocentrus; species Archocentrus centrarchus. Next base: position 23,719,688 of record NC_044366.1, on the reverse strand, counting down.
CCCCAGGGGGACATTGACAAAACAGAGAAATTGCAGCACATTTGATCTCAACGTCACAGTGACAGTGGACACCTTCACTGGTACGCCCTGATGTGCTCAAATTAATGAGGGGATAAGATAAGTGTTTTTGAGCATCTATTGGCATATTTTCAAAAACTTAATGTAATTAATATGCACATCTACTCAAGTGCATACAGATGCAGAACAAAGAACAGTTAAAAGGCAAGTGGAGAGGCTGTGAATTTACAAGCTTGCAGGTTTTTGATAATGCAACATTTGAGGGTGCCAAATGAAGACCTGGTTGCTCCAAGAATCTTGAAGCTTGTATGCTGATTGTGTTCTTTTCTATCTATCTATCTATCTATCTATCTATCTATCTATCTATCTATCTATCTATCTATCTATCTATCTATCTATCTATCTATCTATCTATCTATCTATCTATCTATCTATCTATCTATCTATCTATCTATCTATCTATCTATCTATCTATGTTGTTTATCAAGTGGGAGAGAAGAACTGAACCATCTTTGCTTTGTGGCTGTCAGGGTCCCTGAGTCTTGGATCCAGGGTTTTGAGTTTTTTGGGGGATATTTGTTTTTCTAGTTTTGATTATGCTTCTGTATTCTTTACACTTTCAGGTTTTAGTTTCACGTCTAGTTCTGTTCTTGGTGTCAGGTTGATTTGCTCCTTGTATCCCTGTTAATTCCTGCCTCCCTTGCGTGTCTGTGTCTGGCTTATTCTTCGTCTTTGTGTTTTTGTGCTTTCTGTCAAGTTGATCTTGCCTTCTTATTTGGTTGTGGCTCTCTTGCTGTTTTATTTTTTGTGGCTGTTCTTCTCTGTATCTTGTATCTAGTTTAACTTCCTCCCTAGTCATTATGTATGTTATTCCCAGTTGTGTTCCCACCTGTTTCCCATGCTCTTGTTATCCTGTGTTGCATTTATCGTTTCAGTCTCCATTTGTCCTTTGTCGCATGCTCCCTCGTGGCTGTGTCCTTCCTCATAGTGTGTTACCTAGAAGTAGTGATGGCTAGATGAAGCCTCATGAAGCCTTGAAGCTTGCCATCTAGTTGGTTCAAAAACAGGCTCATTTCTGAGGCTTCATGTGCACACAAAACCCCCTGCTGGTCAAAGCCTTTATTGTCATTTCAACTATTGTGTGATGGCTTCTTGATTGTCTTCCAACAATGTCAACATGGGAATAATCACTGCCAAGAATAGAACTAAAACCGTCTTAATTTGATTTTGTACGGTTCATTCATTCATTCATTCATTCATTCATTCATTCATTAATATAATCTATTTTTGATTAATGTGTGGGTGATGGTAATAGAGGTCTATCAATGTCAAAAACTTGTCAGTTTGATTTCAGTCAGTGTTCAAATAAATCCAATTGGACATGAGATGTTTATGTTAAAACTTTTGCACTGTTTTCAAAAGATGGGACAGTGATTGTCCTTATGAATACTGGAGTTATGGTGACTTTATTAATTTTTATTAAGAAGTAATATTTTTTCTTGGACTCAGTCTGGTTCTCTTTTGGAGAATACCCTTTCACATGGTACTGAGGAGGTAGGGGTGCACAAGTGTCCACACATCAAACCTGTATAGGCTTGGATATATGCACCTCTGCTCAGGAGTGTCAAACTCCAGGCCTCAAGGGCCGGTGTCCTGCAGGTTTAGATGTGTCTCTGCTTCAACACACCTGAGTCAAATATAGAAGTCATTAGCAGGACTTTGGAGAACTCACCTGCATACTGAGGAGGTAATTCAGCCATTTGATTCAGGTGTGTTGGATCAGGTACACATCTAAAACCTGCAGGACACCGGCCCTCGAGGCCTGGAGTTTGACACCCGTGGCTTAGATGATACCCATAGATGAGCTGCTGGTGTTGGACTCCTTGGTACACAGCAAACACTTCAGCTTAGAATGAAAATAAAGACTTGTAAATATTTGAATATTATAGTAGTAGCACATTTCTATTTATAGGCATATTATGTGTAATACCTTACTGGGAGAATTCAATTCCAAGTGTTGAAATACATAATTTATAATAATAAATTAACCTAAATTTAGCAGGTTCCATGAAAACAAGTTTCTCTATGTCGAAGGTAAGTTTGTGAACTCCAACACAAACACTAACATGCAAATTTCGTGGGGATCCACTGCACTTGATGTTCATAAATCCAGCCAACACTAGAACCACCTCCTGACCTAGTGAGGCTTCAGATGTTATCGGTGACATCACTCACCCTTAGAGAAGCAAGCCTTGATACGCAGTTCCTAAAAGACTTCCCAGATTTCTCAACACATGCTCCGAAGCCTCAGCACAGTACGTCCCATCACTATCTAGAAGAGTTTCAGTTTAGTTTATTTTGTACAGTACCACACGGGCCAGGCTTTGTTCCTGTTACACTGTTACACAAAGAGCTGTGTAACAGTGTTTGATGTGGAATTACCCTCCTTTTTACATTTTTTGACTCTGCACGTGTCTTGTGGTGTCTGACACTGGGATGTTGGCATTGGGTCCTTTGGGCCACAGCATCCATCAGCTCCATCAGCTCAAAGTGTGCAGGGTCGGGGGATGCATTTTCCCCCTGGGTGGTGCCACTGTTAAAGACTGCCTTTCCCATAGAGGGTGCTAGGTCAACACTAACAGTTTGGTGGGTGGTAGATGTGAAAGTATGATCTATATGCCATGACCCAAGAATTCCCAGCTCAACATTGCCTTGTAGCTCAATTTTATTCATTTCACCTTGACAGGTGTTGATATATGTATGCCCATTAATGAGGTGGTATACTTCCTTCTACATCATAATGAAGCTTATGCGTAAGTTCAATAATGAAGATATGTAATCACTCATCTGTCTGCTTTCATGGGTGTTTGATTGCTAGTCTATTCTTCACTTCACTTCCACCTTCCCATACCGTCAAAGCTGACATCACTGCTCTAGTCCAATCATCTTTCTTTTCACCTTCTTCAAGCCAATCAGCCTCCACTCTGCATACTTTTAATCTCACCATATACCTGTCATTCTTGCAGACTCATTTGTGCAACCCACCTCCTCCCCATTTCCACCTCACAAAAGCCAATCAGTGCTCCATCCGAGCCTCCATCTTTATCTTCACCACCACCTACATCTAGACTCCGGGGGTCCTGTCCAAATTCCTATCACTGCTGGGATTTCGTTCAGCTATGATGGACCATTGGAGTCTAATCGCCAAATGCCTTAATTAAATTCTGTATATCAATAAATCATGTTCAATTCCTCCTAATGATTTCTCCTTATTGAAATCATTTTAGACCAAATAGCAACACTTCAAGGAATGTTGTCTATGTCAAAACATGGGTGTGTGGGTTTTTTCAGCACCTTCCAGTAAGTCCGTGACTAAACGCCTTAACTGTCATTACCATTTTATGGTGCCACCACTTTCCCTGGTACACAATGAAAATGATGTCTTTACAGCAGCATTGCTGTTTCTCTTGCTCACTCACTCACTCTCTCTCTCTCCTCCTCCTCTGGCATCCCTACACAGTTTGAGAAGCTGTCCAAGATGCCAGTGTCAGCATCTACTGTGTGTGTGTGTGTGTGTGTGTGTGTGTGTGTGTGTGTGTGTGTGTGTGTGTGTGTGTGTGTGTGTGTGTGTGTGTGTGTGTGTGTGTGTGTGTGTGTGTGTGTGTGCGCGTGAGCGCATACTTTATGCACACACATACAGAGATGTGTTTGTGCATTTCACTGCTCCAATGTAGTAACTGCTGCACATGCCTGTGTGTGAACTGTATATTCACACTCATGAATACCTGCCGAGCTGTAGTAACTGCAAATGAATGCATTTCTGTTCCACCTGTTTCTCGCATAAACCAGTTGCCACTTTGGACACACAGATGCAAGTCCAATTGCTTGTATCAGCTAAAGAAGAGCTGATTTCTCGGAACCGGGCACCAATGAGATTGATTAGATGATGTAGCTGATGGCAGTAGCGCCCAAATGGCAGTTTTCTTTGAAGATTGCCAAGCTTCAGGTGGCCAGTAGATATGTGGGCTGAAGATGCAGGTGAGATTATGCTGATTAACGCTTTTGACTGACTCGTTGACCTTAGTGAGATTGCAATCTGGCAGTTCTGTCTAGCTAGTCTGATGCTCAACAATAGGAAGTGCCCTTCGTGACTCATCTGTATGACCATCTCTGCTCCCCACTGTGTCAGGAACAGATATTTTTTTGTACTTTAATCAAATGTGTGGAACAATGAAGTAAAATGTGCACTGCAGAAGGAGACTGAGTCAGCTTTTATTACTGACTTGCCAGTTTGCTGCAGAATGATGTGGGTGTGAGGAGTGTCATAGCATTTTTTCTTGTCCTGTATATGGTCCTGCTCTCTGATCTCCTTTATTCCTCTCTCCCTGCACTTGTGTATTTTCTCTCTGCTGTTGTTGTTGTTGCTCATAAAGATAGGACACCACAGGGTTTGAGACACCCCCCCCCCCCCCCAAACACACACACACACACACACACATATTCTAATTTTTTTATATTCTCTCCCACGAATCCTCTCTCTCTTACAATGTTGCTTTTTAAATTCTGACTAAAGATTGTTTAACACATAAAGAAGGCAAGTAAATGCACTTTCTTTAAAAGCTTGACAATGCACAATGCTGTTTATGAATTTTACCTCCGTACTTCCCTGTTCCAGTGTGCTGCATTATGAAGGCTGGGTCCATTCCTACAGTCATTGTTCAGCAGTGCACCGAAGCAGGCTTTATGCTGATTAACTGCATCACATCTGATGGATTCCCAGCGACCTCTCCACCCTTCAATATAGGCGTTCAGGGTGAAAAGGCTTCCCTTATTAATTAGACAAGAATGGGAAATCTATTAGTGAATGCAGACGAGGCTCAGTGTAGAATGAGGGATTGATGAGTTCTATTAGTGTTAAACTAACTACAGTCATCTCCCCTGCCATTATTGCATTCATAGGTAAACAGGTCTGTCTTTCTTTAAGTCATCTATTCCATATTTGGGGAAAATAAATCCACATTATGAGTTGGTTTTATTGTTGCAAATGCATAACTCACTGCAAAGTAATGAAGCTGATGCTACATCAGTATTGTGACATTAATTCCAGTCATACCTGTACAACCAGACCTTTTCACCGAAGGCTTTTTGACTTGTCATTTTAAGACAAGCGCACTCACTGGCCACTTCATTAGGTACAGCCATTCAGCTGTTTGTTAATGCAAATATCATCCAGTTACACGGAAGCATCCCAATGCATTTAGGCATAGGCATGGTCAAGATGACCTGATGAAGCGGCGGTTGGGCTAGTCTGAGTATTTCAGAGACTGTTGATCTACTGGGATTTTCCTACACACCATTGCTAGGGTTTTACAGAAGATGATCAGAAAAAGAGAAAATATCCAGTGAGGCAGTTCTCTGGGTGAAAATGCCTTCTTGATGTCAGAGGTCAGAGGAGAACGGCCAGACTACTTTGAGCTGATAGGAAGGCAGCAATACTTCAAATTACCATTTGTTACAACCAAGGTATGCAGAACAGCATCTCGGAATGCACAACAGGTTGAAGATTGGAGCAGATGAGCTACAGCAGCAGAAGACCACATCTGATGTCACGCCTGTCAGCTAAAAACAGGAAACTGAGGCTAAAATTCATACAGGCTCACCAAAATTGGAAAAAATGTTATCTGGTCTGAAGAGTCTCAGTTCATTTGTCATAAAAACATGAAAGCATGGATCCATCCTGCCTTGTATCAACACTTCAGGCTATTTGTGGTGATGCAATGATGTAGGTGATATTTTCTTTTCATGGACATGATCATGAGTTCACAGTACTCAAATAGCCTCCACAATCTCCAGATCTCAAGCCAACAGAGCACCTTTAAGATGTGGTGGAACTGTGGATTCACATCATGGATGTGCCAGCAAATCTGCAACAGCTACATGATGTTATCATGTCAATATGGACCAAAATATCTGAGGTGTGTTTCCAGCACCTCGTTGAATTTATGCCATGAAGAATTAAAGCATTTCTGACAGAAAAAGTCGTCCAACCTACAAGCAAGGTGTAAATAATCAAGTGGCTAGTGAATATACATGTGTTACTAATAACATACGTACTGCAAGTAAGTCATAACAGTGTGACAGTGAAGATGCACAGCATCATTAGTGGAGTTTAGTAATAGTATATACAGTATGAGTGAGTTCCACATGTGAATCTGCATCGTTAGACTGTAGCAAAAAGAAAATGGAGCCCACTAGAGGATAAGGCCTTCTTCTTACAGCTAGAAAATCATTAAAAAGCAACTGAGAATAGTTATAAAAAAATATAGCGTGTCTTCAGTTGACCCCAATTGATTTGCCACAAAATCGCTTAGTTTGAGTCAATTACTCTAACAGTCCTCAAAATAGATAAAAAATTCAATAGCCTATTAAATATGTATTCTTCCACTCTTAAAAATAGTTCCCTATAAATATAACAGTTACTATTGTTCGAAGAATGTTTACTATAAACTAAACTAACTAGACGTTTGAAGAAATTATGACCTTTCTTAAAGGTTTAGGTCCATGGAGACAATTTGGGCAGCCTATTTTGGAAGCACAGAAATGTACAGTTGCATTTTTCTTTTTCACAGAACTGGTTGAGAATGTGATAGCATTAACCTTTGATCAGAGTGGCAGGCAAGTGCACACCTTCACATTCTTGTATATTAAGCAAGCACTACACGCATATTCGTAAATCGTAACAGCCTCCATTGGTGTCCATGCAGAATATTGAGCAGTGTATGTTGCATGAAGCTCTACAACTTTGATGAATAAAAGACCAGAGAGAGCTTCTTCCTAATCATGTTATATTTACTGTTGTGCTGAAGAACAAACAGAACAGTGGGAGAAAAGAGCATCAGTCCAAAGGCCCAACTCTAGGCTCAACCACTTAAAATAAATAACTAAACAGCCCAGCATCAGTGTTTATTACTTTCATAGTCAAAGAAAAGAAAAAAGTGTTTAAAGGTCCAAATTTTCACAGGGAAATGTTTGTTGAATGATTTATTCAAACCCTCGGTTGCGGAGAAGAATATTTGTTTAACAAGCAGATGCACTTCATATGAGGATGACCTTCTTATAGAGCACACTTGGACCGATTGAATGCTTCCTTATGTGGGATGTTTGAGTGTGTGGTGTTTTGTTTTGTTTTTTCTGCATTGTGATTTACTGTCATGAAGCATATGCAGGACCGGCATCACATCGTGTCTCCCTAAATGGTTTGCTTTGCAATTCTACACACTCTTCCACACGCCTTCATCTCGTGGCATCTGGGGCGTCTCACTGGGATAACATGTTACATAATTAGCACCAAATTAACACTCAATTAGAGAACCCGTGTTGAGAGGGTGGGGACAGACGATCTTCAGAGACTTTCGAAATCACATCAGAGCCACCACCTGGCCTACTGAGAACATACTGTATGCCACATGCATATAAAACTATAATATCCTAAATATATCTTAACTATTTAATCAGCTATGCTACAATATTCAGTGACATTAGGAGGCTGGAAGGGTGGCGGCGGTGCAGTTTGCACCCTTGTGCAAGTCACGAGTTTGTCAGCAATTAGACAAGGGTTCGTTTTTAAAGTTTCGTGTTTTGCGCTTTGCTTCATTTTTACTTTTTCACTTGGACTTTTGCATCTAGCTTTATGCACAACAAGCCTATCTGCTTCAAGATCATGACTTGAGTTAAAATATATGAAACCTGCACTATGAAAAACAATGCTTACCTTGTGCGTTTAAATGTGGCACAAAGGGATCCTCTACAAGCACCTATATGTGACGAAATGGGAATTACATTCCCATCTCACTATTGCTGCAACCATATATGCGCACCTTGTGCATATCTGAGCTGCTAACTGCTTTGACAATACAGTAGTGTTTGATGAAAATGGGCTGGTTTGAGTAGGACGTGTTTTTTGTTGTTTCAGCAAAAGTCTTTGAGTCATAAATTGAGCCACTTCAAAGCAGGTACAGTACATTATGATATGTTTGCTCCCAGATGACACTCCTCCCACTGTCTGGAAGGCAGTTCCAGCCTATATTGTAGGGAAATTCACTGACATGTTACTGTTTTCAGCTAAAATAGCTCACCTCTGGGTCTTCCAGGCTATAAAAGCTGCCATATGTGATCAGCCAGTCTCTCCCTTTCATCCACCTGTCATCGGTTGTTTGTGTTTGCAGCTTCAACACCTTCACATTATGGCGCAAATCCACAGTCACCGCTTGCATAATGATATTGCTTCAACACTGTATTGTTGTTTAAGAAATTTAATGTGATTTAAGTAAGCCTCTTTAGAATATTCAAACTCCAGAAAGAGGGCCTGCCTGGGTTTTTAACCCAGGACCAGCTTACTGTGAGGCAGCACACAGCAGGCCCTGAGCCGCAATGCTTGATTGTTCATATAGTGTGCACCAAGATTTTTTTTCTGTGCGCAGCCCACCACAAATACAAAATCCTGCCCCTCTGTATTCTGTGCAGTAACAAACTTTTCTCCTTCGCTCTTCATGCTCTCTCTTTGTTTGTTCCTCTGTCGTAAACTCACACAGCTCTCACTTTTTACAAACATGCATAAACTCTCAGGCACTCACACACACACACATTCACACCTCTGTTGGGGTGGGGTTTTTTATTCATTAACAGCCGCTTGCACGCCAAAATTCATTATGCCAACCTTCTGTTCTCGTGCACCCAAGCATGCCAGCTAACGTGCGGAACAATTCCCCCCCACCCCCACCTCACCCCGCCTCCCTCACTCTTGCTAATAAGTATGTTTAGGATGTGATTCACCTGCATCAAAGGCTCCTTGTGAAGAGGCCCGCTTTGTATCACTGGTCCATGATTAGTCATTACTGTCAAATCCTCAGTGTTTCCCTCTGTTGCGATGCTTTGAAGCTAACAGGTGGGCTATATTCAAAATGCAAATAATGCCGCTATCGATATCTTGTGTCACCTCATTTTTAAGGAATGTGATTTGGATGGCGCTTCTTTAGGAGACATAACTGCATGGAGTGGTGTGCCAGGTTATTCTCTTTTATCAAAGCTTAATAATTTGTTGTCTCTAACATGAGATTTTGTGAATTATATACACACAAAAGGATGGCATTTTGACTTTTGATATTTTTCAATGAGGTAAGATGAAAACCCCTAAAAATGTGGTCTTAAAAATCTGTACTTTTTACTATAGTAATGTTTACCTATTGCATAGTAATGTCACTATAGCACTAGCAACATAATCATTGATTAAAGTTCTGAAAGCCTCAGTATAAAAGATATTCAGTAAGAGCTTTCCAACTAAAAACCCCCAGCTGATGTGCTTCTTAATGACTGGTTGTGTTTTGATAATAACTAAAATTATTTGCCTGGGACCTCATATGCAACCATAAATCAAATGTGTAATCAAATATAGCAATGAGTCAATACTGCTACTTATTGTTTTTTTAAAGAATGGTTTCTGATTATTTGAGTCTATGTAGGACAGTAGTCACAAACTCACGTGATCATCATTAGAGCATAAGTGTTATGTTTACCGATATATACTTTTTTCCCTCTTTTCCATTTGAATGTCAAGGAATTATGATCCTCCACAGGGACCGCCCCTAGAAACTGCTAGCTGCACTATTTTCTAAAACACTTGCCCATGTCACCAACAATGTTGCCTTTATAAGATGATAAGGTGGCACCTTGGTTCCAGCTATGTTGTAACAAGTTATTCTGAGTGCACAAAAAAGGTCCTTTTGTCTTGAAGTAAAGCTTAGACTCCAGTGCACACAGTGGCATAGAATTAAGCAAGTAAGCACAATTGCTACTCAGGCTTTAAGCCTCCAGAGCTTTTTCTTGCTAATAAATGCATTTGTGAAGGACTATGGAGATGAATAGCTCTTCAAACATGCTTGCAGTCTCCTTTGCTCACATGTCATGCTCACGACCCCATTTGCTTGCCTATTTTTCCTTTTCTTGTTCTTCTTTCTGCTTAAATTGTTATGCTTCTGCTGACATTACACTTTGCCTTTCACAAATATATTGTCTTGGATTTTTGCTTCTGGTTCATGCAGCTGCAATGCCAGATAACACTGTGGTGGCGGTGGTGATGGTGCGTGCATGGGTTTCTGTGGGGTTGTAATTGCTGGTTGATTTGTGGCCAGAGAGGATCAGACATCCTCCAGGGAACATGTCAGGTATTTAAAAGCAGAGAAAAAGACTCCAGCTTGCAACTGTTTAACCTCGACCACCTCAGAGAGGTCAAAGCACTCAATCAGCTCTTCTACCATTATTAGTTTTGAATTCAATGTAAAATGCTGACAGGAGAATGACTCTTGATCTGTTGTATGCATGTGGGAATACATGTAGTGGTTGACATTTGCATTAGCCATACTTACCTTGAGACTCAGCTTTTGTGGAGCAGGCAACAACAGCAACTTTTCATGATAATCAAACACAGCTGAATTCTGTTGGGTTCAAAGAAAGCGCTTGGAAAGCCAATGGAACATCGGTCATTCATGCAACAAAGCAAAAAAATCCTAATGCAAACCAGCACTGTGATGCAGCCTAAGGAGCAAGCTTAACACTGGTGGATAACTTGCAACAAGGAGAGGTCTTCTCTCAGCAAGGGAAAAAACTTAAAGGGTACTCTTTATGCTTATTTCTGACTCCATATTTTATTCTTGGACTCTAGAGTAGCTTTGCATAATTCACAGTCCAAAATAATCCCTGTTTATTTATGCTGGGCCTTGGTGCAGCCCCTTAGTTCAGCCCCATGCTTGAGGACACGCACGTCGTGCTTTCTTTCAGCTGCTACATATGGTAAGCGGTTTTATCCAGCCAATTCAGAAAAGTAAGAATGAACATCATGATGAATCATCATTTTATTCCTCTGAATGATAATTTTGTTTCTAGGGAAAGAATCACAACAGAATGGTACATAGTTTTGCTTTAATTGCAAAAGATCAAAAGCCAGAGCTTGTGAGATTTATCAGCGATGCAAAGGCTGCGTGTAGGGCTCAATATCACAAACTTTGATCCTGGCATTTAATCTGAATTCTCAGCAAAGACAACAGAACAAACAGAGTCTTTTTAGTTTTTTTTTCTGTGTTCAATGAATGAACACTGCAAAATGTACTCAAATAAAGATACCTTTTCCAAGTCTCATTAATGTTACTGCACCACCTCTGTAAAAACATATAGGCTACTTTTGCCTCACAAGTGGCCCAGTTCAACCCTGATTCAGAGGGCTGAAACATTCAGTATGTAGAACACTGAGTGCAAACACATGCTCAGACATCTTTATGAATGGAAGTACAAGAACAATGATCCTGTGCCATAATTCACCCAAATAACACACCAACATGGCAGCAACAGATGTTCCTTCCCTGTCATTGTACCAATTTATATTTCTAAGGTTGGAACCATAAAGACAGTCATCAACTGCATAAAGTCATGTGGCTTATTAAAACTCATAAGACGATATCATGAAAAGACTGATTTTTATAAACTTTGTTACAGTAAAGTCTCCTCTTTTTACAAGGAAAGCGTTTTATGCATAGGAAATATTATAACTGGTGATTACAGTCAGGTATCGGCTTATGGCAGAATTCCCTCTCCCATTGCTGGTCCCACAGCCGTGGTGCCATAATGAGAAATTAGGAGTCAGGGCCACAAAGGAAGTGCAGAACGAAGTGATGGATTCAGTCCAGATGGTCACCAGTGCAGGCAGGACAGCAGGAGCTCTGTTAACACATTTCAACACTACTACAAACAGGCGCACAGCTAAAACCGTAACAATACCAACAATAAAGCCATAGATCCGTTCTGTGCGGTGTTTACTTAGCCATATGTGTCTCCTAATAATGCCATCAATGACAGAGGTTCATTAACACGTTTTAGATTGCACATGCCTTTTGGCAGAGTTTCTGATTGTAATTTAAAACTGTGGGCAGATGTTGCAGCAGTCGCAGCTGTTAAGTTCATCATTTAAATGACTTCCTTTAACAACTTGTTGCTCAAAACACTAAAAACATATACAACAATGTCTGTAAAGAAATGTTGCATTTGATATTTATCTAAACAGCAGCCGGTGGCCAAGCTTCCTGGGTCAAGGAGCAGAGGAATGCAGCGATGTAGGCCTTTCTGTTCACTCTAGGATCAGTCTAATGGCTACCCATCAATTCCTCCTGTCTGGGGAAGTGTATGTCATGACTCCTGTAACTATTTCTGACAAGACTGATGAAGCACTTGTTAAAGTTGTGAGATTGTGCTGGAGTTGAAAACCATAGATATAAATCTATGTAGAGGGAGATGGTCAGAGACAGTGAGTGAGTGGCAGACAGATGAGGGGATAAGTGAAAAGGAAAGACAAAGAACACCTATGGATGTAGACATGACAAACCAGAGAGTGGAGGTCTAATGATCTCCATCTGTCTTAGAAGGCTGGGAGAGAAAACCTTTATTAGGCTTTTGGAATAAGAGGAAGCAAGCAAAGACATGATTTGCACTGCATTATGTGAGCGGCTTTATTTGAGTCGGCTGGTGAAACATAACTCGGAAACAGTTTAAACCATCAGATGTGTCACAGTAATGATTGCTGCTCTCCAGGCTGAGTGTTTGTGTAACAGTATGTGTGTTTACTGTATAAATGCCAAGCCACTGTGAGGTTTCTGCTTTTGTCTGTGTGTCTATGTTAATGTATGTTCGGCCATGTTGAACGTGCATCTATGTGCACATCTTGTGCTTGTGAACGCAGATGAAACTAATGAAGCTCTAATTAGAATTTGGC